>NW_021148317.1:6657-9244 GCF_002837175.3 Physeter macrocephalus
CACGTCCACCTGTCGTACCACTGGGGTCTCCGCAGCTTGCTGGCGACAAAGCGACTACTTCACCAGCAAGTCCAACCGACTTCGCCCCCCTATTTAGATTCACATCTGAGTCGACAAGTGACAGCAAAGACGACTTTCTGTCCGGGAGGTGTACGCCCGTATCTGTTTCGACACCCGTTTTTTCTAGCTCCCCCGGTTCTCCGCATGACTGTGAAGGAGGGGTTGCAGCTGGAGATATAGTCGCGTCAAGCTCGTCAGCGGTGCCGCTTTCCCCCGGAACACCGCTGGACCGTAGTGCGGAGGCGGCCGCATCGGCAGCATCCGAGCAGCCAGAAAACGTCGTAACAGGGGCATTTAAACAAGCCTCGTCTCGAACGTTACTTCGTTTGCCCAAGTTCTTCAACAAACATTCCTCCCATAAACCAAAGACAGCCATAACGTCGCACGCAGCGCGAGTAACATTGGACAGCACGGACAATTCAAACTCGAAAAACGACAGGGCGACAGAAGTTACGGAGGCTGATGACACCATATTAGCTTCTGGTTCAACCTGCACGCACGTAGATTTGTTTCTTTTAGGCCGTGGGGTCGGCGGTCTTGCGCTTAGGCTAATGAGTGCTTCACCTAGTGATACGTTGTGGAGTGATTCCCAAGACCCGAAAGCAGCCGTGTGGCAGCAGTACGTGCTTAGCTTTCATCAGTGGCTTTCTGGGAAGATGCTTGATCCAGATGGCGCGGGTAGTAGCGTGAAAGCAGATTTAGCCTCGGGAGGGACACGTGAGCGGCATCAAACAGAGCAGAGTACTGCGTCCGCGCCCGTGTCAAGCTTTACAAAGTTGGACACCATCTCCTTGCCTTGGGGAGGCGCCGGCAGTCCTGCAACCTCTCGGATAGACAGCAGCGGCAGCGCTCCTACTAATACCTCTACAACACCATGCACAAGTGCCTGCCCCTCAACTTCCCGCAGCGAGCATCCAGAGTCAAGAGATTCGCCCGAGCCGAATCGCAGGCTATCCTGGAGTTTTCTACATTACACCTCATCGGACAGTTTCGGACTGTCTACGTCTCGGTCGGGAGCAAGCGACATCGAGTGGGGCGCTACAACACTGGAAGAGAAGAAAGACGTAGAAGAGAAAGAAGTAGAGAATTCAGAGGAACACGAAGAAACAAAAGAGGATTACAGGGCAACAACAGCACTTCCAAGTCGCAACGGCGTGCGGCTGCGATCAGTAGTGCTAGAAGGGACCCCATTAGCCGGTATGAAGTCGACACAGTCGTACATGTCACATTCTGGCAGGAGGGCGGCTGCATCCACAGTTAGATGGAAATGGAGCGCTACACGGGAAGCCCTGAGGCTCTCTACTGCACTAGGCAGGCTGCCAGTTAGTATGCAGTCAGGTCTAAATCGGATTTTATTTCATTTAGACAGAAACAGTTTGTTATGCACGCTGGCGCACGCTGAGAAGCAATCGTATGCGTTGCAGGATGGTAAGGCAGGTTCGCTGTTAACGCTTTTTGAAATAGTGTTATACTACGGACGTATGCGTCCGTCAAAACCAGATGTTGCCGCCACGGAACTTGGAATTTCCTACCCCTACTTGATGCAGTCAGTCGCAGCGAAGAAGCTGCGCCGCAGGAGCGACGGGAACAGCCCATGCAGGATGATTGACACGACAGTTTCACCTTTGAATGCTTCACGCTCTACGTCCCGTCTGCGTAGAACGAATCTGAAGTTGGATGGCCGACGCCGTCCGCGGAGGGGTCAGGTATCATGTTCACCAGCATCAGCACCCGCTGCCGACACTGCGAGCAAAAGAACACGACGGCGTGTTGAGGAAGGAGCCGTAGCGGCCACAGCGGAACAGAAGTCGAGTGGAACTTGGGGGAAGTGGACTCGAGGACGGGGCGCCTGTGGGACGGCAGAGGGCGGTAGTATACAAGGAGACGTACCTGACGCAGCAGGAGAAAACCAGAGTCAAGCGTTAAGGAGAGGTACAGCATTAGCAGACTGTGGCGCGGCTGGAGTGACAAAGTGTGATCGCGGTGTGCGGTTCAGTTTAAGTGGAACCATCGGTAAACGAGCTGGGGCGGCAACAGTAGCTACTGCAACTTCGGCTACGGTTACAGACTCAGAGGAAGAATGCGACAGGGAAGGAGGTTACGAAGCAGACTCAGGGAGTGATAGCACCTCTGTAGACGAGACTGGTCATAAACAGAGTAGACACACTACCGAGGGAGGAACTGCGGTAGTACCGCGCTCCGCCCTGCTGCGTTCACAGCTGTTGCAGTTTTTAATGCCTCCCTTTGACGTCTGCAAGCTGACACCGAGGAAGAAGAAGTACGACGTCACGCTTACCCTGCTCGAAGCGATCAATCCACAACAGCAGCCCCACCCTTACAATCCAGTGCGAGTCGGTGTCTGGAAGACCCGCAGTATGCATTTTGTTCGGTGGAAAGGTGGAATCGTAGGCCGGAAGAGGCAAAAGGATGTCTTCGGAAACCGGAGGTCATCTGAAGCCCTGAGTATGGAGAGGGAGAATGTGCTGCTCCACATGTCTGTGAGGGTTTTCCAGAGTAAAAGATCTCT
>NW_021148318.1:0-9240 GCF_002837175.3 Physeter macrocephalus
ACACACCATTGTAAAGCAATTATACTACAATAAAGATGTTAAAAAAAGATTGAATAATCAATCAATGCAGTTCACCATATTTTTAGACTAAAAAAAAAAAAAGACAAAAAACCAGGGAGTCATATAAGTACCAAAAGACTGACTCAATGTGCATGAGATTGAATCAGAAATCATGTTTATGTGGAGGTGGTGTGGTTTTTACTTTTCTGTTGAGAAAATGTATTTTATACATATAATAAAGTACATGTAGTAAAGTACATATATATGTGAAGGTATATACTGGCATATATATGTATATGAATATGTATATATTTATATATTCAAGGCATGACTACTGTTTTCACTATTGTACAATCATATACACATGTGATTCTCTGACTCATCTGCAAAGGTGGTAATTCTCTAAGACACCTAAAGGAGTTTTGATTCCTCTTAAGACAGTGCTAAAAGAGGCTGAAAAATTAATTAAAAATGTAATGCCTTGAGAGTTACAGCTTGCAATGTTTTTTTTCTTTTTTCCTTCTGTTGAAATCCCTATTACAAAATGTAAAAAGAGAAGCCACCCAAATCCCATTTGCATGCTGAGTAAATAGAAATCACCAAATGATAGTGTACCTTATTAAATTTGCAATGTCTTTTATGAACATATCTGTTCATTGTCTGTCTTGAACAGCTTTGCATTTCTTGTAAAGGATGATAAATACAGCAATAGGTTCCTTTTAAGTGTTTAAGTTCTAGAGACCAATAGCTTATCTGTTTCCTGCAGGAACTTATAAAACTAATCATCATACAGATATAAAAATGGTTGCATTTATTCCTCTGTATGAATTCTAGTAGATCAGCTGCAGGAAGTTAAAGAAATGACAGTAATATGGTGATTAATTTTTTCAGTTTAGCTCCACACATTAGAAAATAACCTCAAAATGAAGCCTGTAGGAAATTTAATATACGTTATCAGGAATTCATATGTATTTTAGATAAAAATGAAGCAGGGATCATTACTTGTCAGGTAAATTTCAATGAGAATTCCCTCAGTGGCAAAGGTTGTAATTCTGGCAAGAATTCAAAGCCTCTGAAAGCCATTGATTACCCATCTGTGACAGGAGAGCAAAAGAGACTTTAAAGTAGGGACAGCAGCTATTAGACCCCTCCTGGTGGATACTAAACTGATATCTATGCCAATTGCAAAACCAAAAAAAAGAAACTCCAAAACACCAAAAAAAACCCCAATACCTTGATTCAGGTAGACAAAGTATGCAAAATAGAGTACTGATTAAGGGGAAGGGTACCATGAATCAGATTACCAAGTTTGAAAACTAGTACCACCAACATTTACTATACATGTGACTCCAGAAATGGTATTTAATTTCTCCATATCTTTGTTTCCTCTTTTGTGAAATGGGAAAAAATATAGTACCCACCCATTAGAGATTTTATGAAGATTATATGAGATAATAACTGTAGGGTACTTATAGTCCAACGTTTGAAACATCACAGTTAATAAATACTGGTTGTTGTTGTTATTGTTATTATCATTACATGATTACTTATGGCCAAGGGTTACTGTCTAGTAGGCTTTGAGTGAATTATGAGAAGTATTAAAATATATTGATTATTTAAAATTCAGGACTCACTAGAATTTATGGGGGACTTTCTTCTGTCTTCTTTTAGAAGTTATATTGCCACACATTTTTAGCAGTATTGCAAACTTACGCTCACATAGGCTGTTTCACAATTTTCGATAACATGCTTTATGATCATTGTTGTGTTGGATAGATCATGGTTTCCAGTTGCCATTATCCATTTATTAATCTTTAGTCATCACTTGCTTTTAATTGCTGTGCTATTTTCACCTGGATTGTTATTTCAACCCTCTCTGTTCTTAGTATAACTCACTTTTTATTCCCACTACAAAGTGAAAACTTGTGTGACCATGGTCCATGTAGTCCATTCTCTCACCCATGTTTGTCTTAGGATTTTTGTTCTACCTAAAAAGGTGAAGGTCAGAAAAATTTAAGAATGACTCTTTTAGAGGCCTAAGAAAGTCAATGGATTTTTTCCAGAAGAATCTAATAGATTAACACAATGTGACTAGTAAAGTATTCCTTGAAGAGAGATGTTATAATCTATTCAGTTCTTAAAATTCATTGCACCTGCCACTGACTTCATTTTTGTCCTCTGTATCTCTCTAAACTGAATTTCTACACAGCTCAATCTTCCTTTTCCATTGCTAATCTCTGCCTCTTCCATTCCACCCATTTATTGTCATTTGTTGTGATTCCAAAAAGCAAACCCTTGATATGTCACTGACTTAAAAAAAAAAAAGGTTTAAAGGCCACTATTATATAAGGTGAATTTGGCAAAAGCAAGCAGATATAAAGCCATTGACCAAAAGATTTTGCTAATTAAACAGCAATTTTTACTCCTGAGTCTAGTGCGTTGAATATTCTCAATAGAGATTATCAGGTGATTACCACCAACGAGAGCTGGTAAAGGAGATAAAACCTGCCTGCCATCCTTGGCTTATGGAATCACATTCGCATTCCTTAGGAGAGTATGAAGATCCTTGTATGGTGGTCTCAGCCTGCACCTTTCTAGTCTTAACATTAATTTCTTGCCCATCACTCTACCATATCACAGCACATTTTGTGAGCTCTAAGTCATCTTTAAAATTTTGTAACTCTTCTCACCTTTCTGCCTGTATCTTACTTGGTTTACTTAATATTCATAGAATAATAAATACCATAGCATAACCTCCACTGGTCAATATTTTCTCTAGTGGATGGCAGGCATCACTGTGCTTTACCTAGGCTCAGATGATCTGGATAGAGGCATATAATATAGGAAACTGTACTGTATGTGGAACAATTTAACTCTTAATTTGTCCAAAGTTAATCTGTTCACAGGACTGTGCTAATGATTACCTTATATTGCAGACATGAATATATCTGAAAAATGCCATATCCTTCTTTCTTCTTCAAGTTAAGGGTTCTGTGGTAACTAATAGACTTTCTACAAGATGACTTGTTAAAGTGAAAACATCATTTTCAGATGTTTCAGTTTCAAACATCACTTTGCACTCTTTTCAGAAAGGAATGCAGCAGCTGTTTGTGACCACTGACATCTAAATTTAATTTTTAAAATACCCCCTAGACCAATAAAATGAGATTCACCTGATTTAATTAGGTCAAAATGGGTCTTCTTGAACTGGGTTTTGAAAGTCAGAAAGCTTTTATTTATTTTAGTCTTTATAAAGATGTTTTGAACTGCTAAACTTGGCTTTGTTTAATCCTAAAGTTTAATGTTCTAATAACATATCCTTCTACTCTTGTTTTGTAATATTTTTCAGCTACATTTTTTGAGACAGGCAGCTATCCAAATATGGCTTATAAATCACACAGCCTCCTACTTTCGCAAGAAGGGCCAATAACATTTGTGTAGAAACATGAGTGGCCACGTTCAGAAGGACGTAAGAGGTGGAAGGTAAGGTCTGTCTAGCTTCAAGATCATGGCTTCAGTTCTTTATGTTAAAAAAAACCACAAACCCTTATCTCTAGGAATTCTCCATTAAAAGCCATACTTCCTTGAGAAGAAAAATATAATACAATGAACCAATATTGGGTATTAGTGTCGTACTTGAAATAAATTTCATATATTAATCAGTCAATTAGTAATGTCTTTACAAAACGAATAGGATCTAGAAAAGCATTTGATTCTAGAAAGTTCCTTTCTTCCTTCCTTCTCTCCTTCCCTACTTCCCTCTTTGACTTCTCCTTTCACCTAAAATTTTATTTATTGAGCACCTAAAATGTACCAGACATTTGGTATGTTCTAAGAGCAATATGAGTTTCTTTTAAGGAATAACATATCCAAGTCATTGATTTCCAAGAATTCTAGTCTTTTTTTTTTTTTTTTTTTGAGGCTGAGGAGGAAAACAAGGATTACATATCTGGGGATGGCTTCCTGGTTAGTGTTCTTCCTTTATTCTCCTCTTGTGTAATTGGTTGCTCCTTAAGGATGTCATTCTCATTATCTGTTTCCTCTGAAATGTGTGCCTGCAGCCCAGACCTCTCCCCTGAACCCCCATCTAGTACATCCAAATGTCCATGTAACATCTCCACGTGTATGTACAATAGGCATCGTAAGCTTAATTTTTCCCAAACTGAATAAATGTAAAGACTAAGGCGACAAAATGCTCGTTACAGTCAAGTAACAGCAAGAAGTATAGTTTTCTTGGAGCAAAATAAGTAAAGAGAGTGATGGTAGAAAAAGTCTGAGAGGGAGCCTGAGGCATGATTTTCTCTTCCCACCTCCTCCTGCTTAATTCTCTTCTATGGCGGTATAGTACTTCCAAATTCAAAAAGTAGTAAACTCTGGTTTCCACATGTTATGGGCAAATATAGGGAGAGATCTTTGATTCCCCAATTTCTCTTTCATACCCCTACCTCCCCCCTCAAAGACCCCACAGCACTGGTCCTTCCTTTAAAATATATGCAAAATCCAAACACCTCTAGCCAACTCCACTGTTAACACCTTGATCCAAGCCCCAGTCATCTCCTGTCTGGACCACTGCGATAGCTTCTTAAGTCATCTCCCTGTTTCTACCCTCGTCTCCCTGTACTCTATGCCCTTCACTATGGTAGGAGAGATCCCCATGTGATCAGATCATGTCAATATTCTGTCCAAAACCCTTTTGTGGCTTTACTGAAAAAATTCCAAGTCCTCACCTCCAACTACATGGTTCTATAGGATCTAGCCTTATCTACCTCTCCAATTTCACTTCCTACCTTTCTCCCTTTACCCACTCTATTCTAGTTTTTCTGGCATTCTTGCTGTTCCATGACATTCAAAACCTTTGAAATTATCATTCCCTTGGCTATAATTTCTCCTTCTCCACACTTCCCCTCATTTGTTCCCTCTTTTCATTCATGTTCCCTCTCAAATACATACCATTTCACATTAGGGAACATTACCTCTGCCACTTTATTCTCTACTCCCCTTATGCTGCTTCATGCTTCCACACAGCACCATTGCCATCTGGTAAATAGTTATAGTTACTTAAACTTTATCTGTAGTCCTATAATCTATACATTCCTATTAATCTTATAAGGTCCTTTAGGAATGGGTACTTATAAAGAATGCTGCTGCATTCTCTGTTATATCCAGGTCCTGGATCTTGGCCCAGCTGATAACTCTTGTGGAAAAAAAGTTTTTGAATGAACCATTCCGCGTGTGGCAGTATAACATGAAATTACTTGAGCATTACAGTAAAGTTCCGAAGCAGAGGGAAGGTCACAAACAACGCATGTAGAGCTTCAGTCAGGAAAAGGAATCTATATGTATAGAGTTTTAGGTGTCATGAAAATACTTGTACAGTGGGAGTGGAAAGAAATAGAGGTAAAAATATAAGGGAAACAGAAAGGTATCGTTCATTTTAAATTGTGCCCAATATCAGCTCTAGATGTTCTTATAAATAAATCTATCATATCCATGATGATTTGGAAGGGAGGGTATGTTGTCCCGTTTTTTTCTTAATTTCTATTAACCAAAATTATTCCTTTATACCAGTGTGGAAGATGATGACTAGAAATATTTCCAAAACATGATTTTCATCCTACAAAACTTAACTGAAGATTTGCAAGTGGCTTGCAATAAAATTAATAGAGGTTTATTGCAAAATCGTTTCTTCTGTATTACGTGAGGCTGCTTATGATGGCTCTAAGGTCTTTGAGCAATTTGCTCTAAGTGCCTCTTATATTCCTATGGCTCATTTATTTCTACTACATCTTGCTTATGTTAGGAATAATTTGGTTTTCTTCCTCCTTACCTGCTGATCTCTTCACAATTAAAGCAGTTTCTTTTCTCTGTCACATCCTGCCCTAGGCCCCTTCTCTTTAGTAGTTATGCTGATATTCTTCCAAAATTCCCATAACAAAATTATGATGCTAATATATCCAATGAGTCAATTAATGTCAGAGAATTCTATTGACTTGTTTTTCTCTATTTCCAGATTGACATCAATTTTCATTCTTGAGAACAAGATGTCACTTTGAAAGAGTGACAGTGAAACTATGGTAATTTACTTTGTTTTTTACATTTTTTTACATACCTGAAATCTTTTACTTATGTTCCAGCTGCTAAGAACTAGATACTCACTATGATATCTTCCAATAATAAACTACTAGAGTGAGAAGAAATCATTTAGACCAACCCTTTATTTGAGAGATGAAAACACAGAGGTGTGAAGTAACTTGTCCAGGGTCATATTAATAGAAACTAGAAGTGAAAAGGGTATCTTAAGACATGACAGCAGATATGACATCTTTTAGGGAACTAAGTTGTTCATAGTGTTTTCAGATAAGAGTTAGAAAATCAGCTTAATTAGAAATATTATGTCATACATACATAAGGTATACATATGTATATTGATTGTATACTGCCAACACTATATGTATATATGCATATATTATTAAATGCATTGATGTAGGAAAATGTAGTGATAGTAGTGTTATATCTATATAGGCAAATGAAGATGGGGGTGCTGATCAATATTTAATAAACAATTCATTAGGATTAAATCCCAAGCCACTGTTTTCAGTTTTCCAATCCACTCTGCCCCTATAAACACGTCCTGTATCACCTATGTGTTGGTTTGCATGAGGGAGACTCCCTGGGTGAAATCTATTTAATTATACTAACATTTAAATTTAAGCATTTCATAAAAAGAAAACGGGTTTATTTTTGTAATTTTGTATTTACTCAAGTCTTTATGCAGCTGGTGGAACTGTTATGTGTAAGTCACTAAAAAATGTTTATTCAAACATCCATTTATGAAGTGCTTTTATATTCAAGTTGTCTCTTCAAGTCAAGTTTTAATTTTTCGTGCATACATCTATAAACTTTATTTTAAAGTGTATTAAAACTCTTGTGCATTTCAAAATGAGAAGAGATATAAAATATACTAAATTTAGCTTATATACATATTTAGATGCACATTGTTTGAATGTAAAGGGACAGACTAAATGATCCATGATTCCTCAGATAGTATAATGTCCTTATTTCTTGGTAAAAGTTCATGGACCTGTAAACTAGATAAACAAACAGTAGATATGGGCTTTATCGACCTCAAAAACTATTTGAAAATATTTAAAAAATGATTTTCGAAAAGTAAAATGGGACAATATGTATAGGATAATTGTATAACTTGACATAGACATATATTGGTCTCTGCAGGAGTCACAAAAAGGCAGCTCAGTGTAACCAACATAAATAATTAAAAACTATTTCCAATAGTTCCCTCAGTCCTCATCCTTTCTTTTATATATCACCTTATTCTGGGACCAATTCTCCTCCTTCTCTCTTTCTGCCCACTCTTTCAATACGTGCTTTCCTAAATTTGCATTACAAAAGATTAAAGATTATTTGCAAAGATAAAACCCTGTTGTATTGGATGTGGAGTGAGGAAATGAATTGAAGTCAAGGGAAAGGGAGACCAGACTCTTATCCATTACTAAATTCTACTCCTCTTCTATCAACTGGGTTTGCAGATGCTTGAATTATTATGCAAAAGGAGGCTGACTGCAATGTCACTTATAGATTTACTCATTTGTTCCAACACAGCAAATACTTTACACGAAAGAAACGAATTCCAGGAAAAGCTTTCAATTGACCAAATGTAATAATGAAAATATATAATAGATAAGAATAAAGTTTCAGGCATAAAATAAAAAAATTAGACCATTGTATTTGTGGTGGGAATAAGATTTGAGTAGGGGATAACTTAAATTGATAAGAAAGCATAACTCTTTGTTACTGGCCAGTGGCACAAACTGATTGGTATTGTGTTGTGATGAGGGAAAGTAGCAGAAAGAAAGAAGTGATGGTTGCTACATGGGATTCTCTTTCATAAGCTACTCAGGTATTGTGTCTACTTCTGTGAAAACTTGAACACACTCAGTAGAGAGGAACTGAGATGCTGAATTGGCTAGAAACCACGTTAAATTAGAAAGCATGTCATACAAAGAAGAGTAAACGTGAAGGTGAGGAGAGATATAATAGGTGTTCTCAAAATCATATCTAAAGTTTTATCAAACAGCCCTCAGAATAAATTCATTTTGTGTGGCTTTCATGATAGACCTAGAATCAATTAAGCGAGGCAAGAGAAAGCATGATTCAAAGAGAGGAGGAATTTTCTATTATCAGATATTTTAAGAAGCAAAGGTATGTGTCAGGGAGCGGTGAGTACTGGACACTTCATGAAAATATTTGGTCAAAATAAAAAATAAACAAGGTTGGACGAAGGATAATCTGAAGGACTAAAAATCCTTACCATTCTTAAGGATTTTAGATTCAACATACTACGATGACCTAAATGGAATAAAGTCTTCTCTACTCTAAATAGAATTTCTTTTTCAAAAATTTATGTGCATTTTCCAAAGACTTCAAAATCTTAAAATTTTACCTCCATGAGTTAAACATCTTTATTATTCCGTAGGCATCCAGATGCATCATACCTAAAAATATAACCATAACAACAAAAACAGTAATAATAAAATTGACTATATAATGAGCACTCGATAAATATACATCAGGCACTAAGCATTTTAACTACATTTTCTTCATTTATACCCCAAAACCTGTTGGGTAGGTAGGATGGGATTCATAGAGTTGACAAGGCACACAGCTGGTAAACAACAGAGCTAGAATTTCAACTCAGGTTTGTCTGAATGTAATCCCTTTACCTAACTGCTACACAATTGTTATGCCTTTTTCTGTAACCCTCCTCTAAATGAAACACGAATAAATGGAGCATGGAAGCCAATATTATACAAAAGAGAACTCGTTATACCACTCACATATCCCCAGGTATAGACCTGTAATTCATAAATTTTCAAAAGGCACTCAGTAACACTGTGGAGATCTGCCTTTAAATAAGCCTCACAAGTGAACCAAATGGGCATTTTGTGATATAAAAGTCAATTCCTAAGATATTACATTCTCAGCTTAATGCTATCAATGCTCATATGAAAAATCAGGAATAATTTATTCCAATTCTCCAGTGAGGGGAACTAGTTCATTATAATTCATAAATACAGAAAGGTTTTTACATCTTCTACACAAAACTAGTTGTTTCTTTGCATACCTGGGAATGAAGCTAGTCACGCAATAAAAGTCTTTGTGAAATTTTACAGAGTAAAGGCAAAGTGAGAGAGCAGTAGTTTTAGTTTTTTTTTTTTTTTT
>NW_021148325.1:0-471 GCF_002837175.3 Physeter macrocephalus
GATCTCTCATCTCATAGCCTTGTGGTCACAAAAGATGCTTGATATGATTTCACTTTTCTGAAATTTACTGAGGCTTGATTTGTGACCCAAGATGTGGTCTATCCTGTAGAATGTTCCATGCGATTTGAGAAGAAAGTGTAATCTGCTGTTTTTAGATGAAATGTCCTATAAATGTCAATTAAATCTATCTGGTCTATTTTGTCATTTAAAGATTGTGTTTCCTTATTAATTTTTGTTTGTATGATCTGTCCATTGGTGTAAGTGAGGTGTTAAAGTCCCCCACTATTATTGTGTTACTGTCAATTTCCTCTTTATAGCTGTTAGCAGTAGCCTTATGTATCGAGGTGCTCCTATGTTGGGTGCATATATGTTTATAATTGTTATATCTTCTTCTTGGATTGATCTCTCGATCATTATGTTACATTCCTTGTCTCTTGTAACATCTTTATTTTAAAGTCTATTTTATCTGAT
>NW_021148325.1:601-8513 GCF_002837175.3 Physeter macrocephalus
CTCTTGTGTTTCCCAATTAGAGAAGTTCCTTTAGCATTTGTTGTACAGCTGGTGTGGTGGTACTGAATTCTCTTAGCTTTGCCTGTCTGTAAAGCTTTTTGGTTTCTCCATCGAATCTGAATGAGATCCTTGCCGGGTAGAGTAATCTTGGTTGTAGGGTCTTCCCTTTCCTCACTTTAAATATGTCATGCCACTCCCTTCTGGCTTGTAGAGTTTCTGCTGAGAAATCAACTGTAACCTTATGGGAGTTCCTCTGTGTGTTATTTATCATTTTTCCCATGCTGCTTTCAATAATTTTTCTTTCTTTAATTTTTGCCAATTTGTTTACTGTGTGTCTCAGCGTTTTTCTCCTTGGGTTTATCCTGCTTGGTACTCTGCACTTCCTGGACTTGGGTGGCTATTTCATTCCCATATTAGGGAAGTTTCTGACTATGCTCTCCTCAAATATTTTTTGGGTCCTTTCTCTCTTCTCCTTCTGGGACCCCTATAATGTGAATGCTGTTGTGTTTAATGTTGTCCCAGAGTTCTCTTAAGCTGTCTTCATTTCTTTTCATTCTTTTTTCTTTATTGTCTTCCGCAGCAGTGAATTCCACCATTCTGTCTTCCAGGTCACTTACCCGTTTTTCTGCTTCTGTTATTCTGCTATTGATTCCTTCTAGTGTATTTTTCATTTCAGTTATTGTATTGTTCATCTCTGTTTGTTAGTTCTTTAATTCTTCTAGGTCTTTGTTAAACATTGCTTGCATCTTCTCAATCTTTGCCTCCGTTCTTTTTCTGAGGTCCTCGATCATCTTCACTATCATTATTCTGAATTCTTTTTCTGGAAGGTTGCCTATCTCCTCTTCATTTAGTTGTTTTTCTGGGGTTTTATCTTTTTCCTTCATCTGGTACATAGCCCTCTGCCTTTTCATCTTGTCTATCTGTGAATGTGGGTGGTTTTTTGTTCCACAGGCTGCACATTTTAGTTCTTCTTGCTTCTGCTGTCTGCCCTCTGGTGGATGAGGCTATCTAAGAGGCTTGTGCAAGTTTCCTGATGGGAGGGACTGGTGGTGGGTACAGATGGCTGTTGCTCTGGTGGGCAGAGCTCAGTAAAACTTTAATCTGCTTGTCTGCTGATGGGTGGAGCTGGGTTCCCTCCCTGTTGGTTGTTTGGCCTAAGGCAACCCAACACTGAAGCCTACCTGGGCTTTTTGGTGGGGCTAATGGTGGACTCTGGGAGGGCTCACGCCAAGGAGTACTTCCCAGAACTTCTGCTGCCAGTGTTCTTGTTCTTACGGTGAGACACAGCCATCCCCTGCCTCTGCAGGAGACCCTCCAACACTAGCAGATAGGTTTGGTTCAGTCTCCTATGTCATCACTGCTCCTTCCTCTGGGTCCCGATGCGCACAGTACTTTGTGTGTGCCCTCCAAGAGTGGAGTCGTTGTTTCCCCCACTCCTGTCAAAGTCCTGCAATCAAATCCCTCCAGCCTTCAAAGTCTGATTATCTAGGAATTCCTCCTTCCATTTTCGGACCCCCAGATTGGGAAGCCTGACATGGGACTCAGAACCTTCACTCCAGTGGTGGACTTCTGTGGTATGTGTTCTCCAATTTGTGAGTCACCCACCCAGAAGTTATGGGATTTGATTTTATTGTGGTTGCACCTCTCCTACCATCTCACTGTGGCTTCTCCTTTGTCTTTGGATGTGGGGTATCTTTTTCAGTGAGTTCTAGTGTCTTCCTGGCAATGACTGTTCAGCAGTTAGTTGTGATTCCAGTGTTCTCGCAAGAGGGAATGAGAGCACGTCCTTCTACTCTGCCATCTTGAACCAATCTCCACGTCTATGGTTTTAAACACTTTTTATACTTTGGGAGTCTTAAATTTTTAACTCCAGACCAGACTACCCTCCTGAATTTCAGACTCTCATATCCAATTGCCTTCTGGACTTCTGTGGTATGTGTTCTCCAATTTGTGAGTCACCCACCCAGAAGTTATGGGATTTGATTTTATTGTGGTTGCACCTCTCCTACCATCTCACTGTGGCTTCTCCTTTGTCTTTGGATGTGGGGTATCTTTTTCAGTGAGTTCTAGTGTCTTCCTGGCAATGACTGTTCAGCAGTTAGTTGTGATTCCAGTGTTCTCGCAAGAGGGAATGAGAGCACGTCCTTCTACTCTGCCATCTTGAACCAATCTCCAAGTCTATGGTTTTAAACACTTTTTATACTTTGGGAGTCTTACATTTTTAACTCCAGACCAGACTACCCTCCTGAATTTCAGACTCTCATATCCAATTGCCTTCTAAATTTTCCACTTGGATGTCACAGGTCTTATATTAAACTTATCCAAAACTGACTCTCAATCTTCCCTCCAAAATCTGCTCTTTCTGACTCCCCACTGTCTTTCCCATTTTCATTAATGGTAACTGCATCCTTCTCATTGCTCAGGTCAAAAAATTTGAGTCATCCTCAACATTCTCTCATAACACACATCTAATAAGTCAGGGAATCCCACTGGCATTGTCTTTTCTCAGTTTGGGCAGGAGATGAGATTTTCCTAAAGTTATAAGTTTGATATAAACCAAAACTTAGATACAAAGTTAAATAAAGTAGAGATTATTCATCTATGTATATCATTTTAGTACAAATGACAAAATCTTAAAATATTGACCTTTTAACTATATCAATAAAGATGGTATGCAAAAATATTACAGAGCTCTTCAGTATATAAATAGAAAGAAAGGAACTTGTTCCGACCAAAAAACTTCCATAAATTTAGGGTATTTGAGTCTTATTTGATCTTTATATATTGACCATTTAATTTATACATGGATATATGAATAACAGTCATTAACAGTATTATTAAAATATCTTAAAGTATCATTATCAACATTAACAACTACATTATAAATAACACCACCAAAACTGTTGATTCAGGAAGTAAAGAAAATAGATTTATCTATGGATGCAATGCTCCAAGAATGTTATATATGTGATTGCACCATAGCCACTTTTTTTTTAATATGAGAAGGGCTGTGGTTTATTCCACAGCTTAAATTGCATTTTCAAGCCTAAGACATCCTGTAAAATACACATGAAAATGTCAATTGACTGTATTATTAACAAAACTAGTGGCATGAGTTCTTAATGACTTGTGCATACTCTATTCCCAGTTAAAACAATTGATAAATCACTAAGATGTGTCTTATATTCCTTCCTTCCTTCATTCTATTAAACTGAAATAAGCATACTCGATCATGGTTTACAGAAATTTATTCAAATTGAAGGTTGTTTGTTTAATCTTCTATCCCATGAGCAACCATCCGACTACCTTTCCACTGGTAAGTGCATGATTGCTGCTGTCATAAATGCGCTTGAAGTCTTCAGAGTCACAGGTCTGCTGCACTTCCCCAAATTTGAATATTTAATCTTTAGCTTAAAACTTTTTGTCCCATGTCTTGTCGCTAACCCAACTCATTATACTTTTATTTAAAAGTCTCCAAATCTGCACCCAAGCAAGCCATCCACTTAAAACAAAAACAAAAAAACAAACAAACAAACTTCCCAGAGGAAATGACTGATTGGTCTCAGTGTCGAAGTTAACTGCATATCCCCTGAGAAATTAATTTGACTTTATCTTGTTGCTGTGAATTGTTTAACTAGCCAGGTTTATTTTGTTGTTGTTGGCTACTTAGGGTCAAATTAACAACTCACTCATTAACAAGCATACAGATTATTAGGTTATGCATGTCATGGCCCCATTTTAACCTTATATCTATGTCCTTTATTTTTTTTATTTTATTCTTTCACTGCCATTATTAAATTCTGTAACTTTAATGTATTTTCTGTATCCTCCCAAGCCACTTTTATCCATTCTAAAATAAGGTGGGGGTACAAATAAATAATTGAGCCACTAAATAAATGCATACATACATAACACACAGACATACATAAACACAGAAGGGTTAACTAGAAGGCCAAAAAGGAAGATGTCTAAAGTTTAAAAGATAGGTCATCTGTGTTTCTATGTCAGAGCAAATTCTAAAAGAAGAGTGTGAATTGGTATCAGTAGGGAACAAGAAAAGCATTTATTACTTATTCCAGGATTAGTTCAGAAGGAATGGGGTTCTTCCTTTAAGAGACTTCTAAACAAAAACATATTGGATTACTTGCCAGAGGTTCTTAAAATCAAAGAACTGATATAACACTATTCAACCAACTAAAATAGAAATAATCATAAATACACATGATCTTTCTGGTCATGTTAATTTTACTTTTCTACCAAGACCTGACAAATTTATTAAGCACAAAAGCTATAGCAGCTGATTTGGACCAAACAGCAACACAAAAATTTAGTGTGGACGTGATTTATTTCACTCTTTCACACAGTTATCCAATCTTTTTTTCTTATTTATAGGAAGAGATTCACTCTGTCATCAGATGAGGCAGAAGGGGCCAGAAAAGGATTAGACGTCTGAAAGACAAATATGGATGAAACACATTTTCTATGTGAAGTTACTATTTAGCACCAGTTGTTTTGATGACTAATTTTTTTGTTTTATTAAATAATTTTACTGTAGGATGTCCAGTCAGTTTATGTGTTTTCCGAGGTTCTGGGGCAAGTGAGGTACATTGGACCACATAGAGAAAAAAAATGAGGAGTGGAGACAAGATGAAAAGGCAGAGGGCTATGTACCGGACGAAGGAAAAAGATAAAACCCCAGAAAAACAACTAAATGAAGAGGAGATAGGCAACCTTCCAGAAAAAGAATTCAGAATAATGATAGTGAAGATGATCGAGGACCTCAGAAAAAGAATGGAGGCAAAGATTGAGAAGATGCAAGCAATCTTTAACAAACACCTAGAAGAATTAAAGGACAAACACCTAGAAGAATTAAACAACAAACACCTAGAAGAATTAAAGAACAAATAGAGATGAACAATACAATAACTGAAATGAAAACTACACTAGAAGGAATCAATACCAGAATAACTGAGGCAGAAGAACGGATGAGTGACCTGGAAGATAGAGTATTATTAAAATATCTTAAAGTATCATTATCAACATTAACAACTACATTATAAATAACACCACCAAAACTGTTGATTCAGGAAGTAAAGAAAATAGATTTATCTATGGATGCAATGCTCCAAGAATGTTATATATGTGATTGCACCATAGCCACTTTTTTTTTAATATGAGAAGGGCTGTGGTTTATTCCACAGCTTAAATTGCATTTTCAAGCCTAAGACATCCTGTAAAATACACATGAAAATGTCAATTGACTGTATTATTAACAAAACTAGTGGCATGAGTTCTTAATGACTTGTGCATACTCTATTCCCAGTTAAAACAATTGATAAATCACTAAGATGTGTCTTATATTCCTTCCTTCCTTCATTCTATTAAACTGAAATAAGCATACTCGATCACGGTTTACAGAAATTTATTCAAATTGAAGGTTGTTTAATCTTCTATCCCATGAGCAACCATCCGACTACCTTTCCACTGGTAAGTGCATGATTGCTGCTGTCATAAATGCGCTTGAAGTCTTCAGAGTCACAGGTCTGCTGCACTTCCCCAAATTTGAATATTTAATCTTTAGCTTAAAACTTTTTGTCCCATGTCTTGTCGCTAACCCAACTCATTATACTTTTATTTAAAAGTCTCCAAATCTGCACCCAAGCAAGCCATCCACTTAAAACAAAAACAAAAAAACAAACAAACAAACTTCCCAGAGGAAATGACTGATTGGTCTCAGTGTCGAAGTTAACTGCATATCCCCTGAGAAATTAATTTGACTTTATCTTGTTGCTGTGAATTGTTTAACTAGCCAGGTTTATTTTGTTGTTGTTGGCTACTTAGGGTCAAATTAACAACTCACTCATTAACAAGCATACAGATTATTAGGTTATGCATGTCATGGCCCCATTTTAACCTTATATCTATGTCCTTTATTTTTTTTATTTTATTCTTTCACTGCCATTATTAAATTCTGTAACTTTAATGTATTTTCTGTATCCTCCCAAGCCACTTTTATCCATTCTAAAATAAGGTGGGGGTACAAATAAATAATTGAGCCACTAAATAAATGCATACATACATAACACACAGACATACATAAACACAGAAGGGTTAACTAGAAGGCCAAAAAGGAAGATGTCTAAAGTTTAAAAGATAGGTCATCTGTGTTTCTATGTCAGAGCAAATTCTAAAAGAAGAGTGTGAATTGGTATCAGTAGGGAACAAGAAAAGCATTTATTACTTATTCCAGGATTAGTTCAGAAGGAATGGGGTTCTTCCTTTAAGAGACTTCTAAACAAAAACATATTGGATTACTTGCCAGAGGTTCTTAAAATCAAAGAACTGATATAACACTATTCAACCAACTAAAATAGAAATAATCATAAATACACATGATCTTTCTGGTCATGTTAATTTTACTTTTCTACCAAGACCTGACAAATTTATTAAGCACAAAAGCTATAGCAGCTGATTTGGACCAAACAGCAACACAAAAATTTAGTGTGGACGTGATTTATTTCACTCTTTCACACAGTTATCCAATCTTTTTTTCTTATTTATAGGAAGAGATTCACTCTGTCATCAGATGAGGCAGAAGGGGCCAGAAAAGGATTAGACGTCTGAAAGACAAATATGGATGAAACACATTTTCTATGTGAAGTTACTATTTAGCACCAGTTGTTTTGATGACTAATTTTTTTGTTTTATTAAATAATTTTACTGTAGGATGTCCAGTCAGTTTATGTGTTTTCCGAGGTTCTGGGGCAAGTGAGGTACATTGGACCACATAGAGAAAAAAAATGAGGAGTGGTAGCTGTCTGCTATGTCTGATAGTAGTCACAAACAATTTATATCAGGAGTGGAAAACAGAGATGGTTTCTGTGTCTTGTTACCCACTCTTCAAGCCAAATGTTAATAACTGAAGAATTTTCAGCATTTCAGACCAAGATTATACTGTAAGAGAACAATGATTCCCAAGCATGATGGGGAACTAGACACAATAGTTAATTTTTAATAACACTTTTAATAACACTTTCTAATCTGTTATAATAAAGCCAAAAAGAGACACTACACATATTTTAAAATGTGCATGAAAACACCAGAGGGCAGACAGCAGAAGAAGAACTACAATCCTGCAGCCTGTGGAACAAAAACCACATTCACAGATAGACAAGATGAAAAGGCAGAGGGCTATGTACCAGATGAAGGAAAAAGATAAAACCCCAGAAAAACAACTAAATGAAGAGGAGATAGGCAACCTTCCAGAAAAAGAATTCAGAATAATGATAGTGAAGATGATCGAGGACCTCAGAAAAAGAATGGAGGCAAAGATAGAGAAAATGCAAGTGTCAGAAGGAGGAGAGAGGGAGAAAGGACACAAAAAATATTTGAAGAGACTATAGGTGGAAATTTCCCTATCATGGAAAAGGAGATAGCCACCCAAGTCCAGGAAGTGCAGAGAGTCCCAGGCAGGATAAATGCAAGGAGAAACACACGGAGACACATATTAATCAAATTGACAAAAATTAAAGACAAAGAAAAATTATTGAAAGAAACATGGGAAAAACAACAAATAACATATATGGGAATTCCCATAAGGTTAACAGCTGATTTCTCAGCAGAAACTCTACAAGCCAGAAGGGCGTGGTATTTAAACTGATGAAAGGGAAGACCCTACAACCAAGATTACTCTACCTGGCAAGGATCTCATTCGGATTCCACAGAGAAATCAAAAGCTTTACAGACAAGCAAAGGCTAGGAGAATTGAGCACAACCAAACCAGCTCTAAAACAAGTGCTAAAGGAACTTCTCTAAGTGGGAAACACAAGAGAAGAAAAGGACCTAAAAAAAAAAAAAACCCATAACAACTAAGAAAATGGTAATAGGAACATACATTTTGATAATTACCTTA
>NW_021148325.1:8661-9203 GCF_002837175.3 Physeter macrocephalus
GAAAGTGAGGGGATGGAAAAAGATATTCCATGCCAATGGAAATCAAAAGAAAACTGGCATAGCAGTACTCATATCAGATAAAATAGACTTTAAAATAAAGATGTTACAAGAAACAAGGAATGTAACATAATGATCGAGAGATCAATCCAAGAAGAAGATATAACAATTATAAACATATATGCACCCAACACAAGAGCACCTCAATACATAAGGCAACTGCTAACAGCTATAAAAAGGAACTTGACAGTAATACAATAATAGTGGGGGACTTTAACACCTCACATACACTAATAGACAGATCATCCAAACAGAAAATTAATAAGGAAACACAAGCTTTAAATGACAAAATAGACCAGATACATTTAATTGATATATATAGGACATTCTATCCAAAAACAGATTACACTTTTTTCTCAAGTGCACAGAGAACATTCTCCAGGACAGATCACATCTTGGGTCACAAATTAAGCCTTGGTAATATTAAGAAAACTGAAATCATATCAAGCATCTTTTGTGACCACAAGGCTATGAGATGAGAGATC
>NW_021148326.1:0-2559 GCF_002837175.3 Physeter macrocephalus
CGGTTCACAAACATCCACCTGGATGAAGGTTTACAAGGTGAGCCCTTTGCTGCTGCAGCTGCCCCAGGAGAGACAGAGCATCCAGCCCCCAGCCCCCTGTCCTGGTCTGGATGCTGCCCCCGAGGGACAGGGCAGCTCTGAGGGCGGCTCGGTGGACAAGCACCCCCGTCTGCCTCCCTACAAGGAGCCGTGCGATGCCCTCCGTGTGTCTGGCTGATGCGATTGAGAGCAGGGTCTCGTGTCAGGTGTGCTGTGCGTGTGCTCTCAGCACCGGGGACCTACCTCCCGTGACCACCCCCCTCCACCACTGGCATGTACTGGTGATGTGGCTCCCGGGTACCTGCCACCAGGCGGAGTGCATCAGGGAAGAGTCCAGGGCTGCTGGAGCTGCACTCAGGGACATCTTTATGTTGGTTATGTGCTTGCAGAGAAATTACACATGGTTTGTGTGTATTATTCATGTGCATCTTGTAGTTTTTTGCCCACTTTTCTACTGGATTCTCTGACTTTCTGTTTTCTAATTTCTCCTTGACAGAACTGGACAATGATATATTTAATGGACCTGGAGCTGGGCCGCACAATTTGTAAAAAATACGACCAAGACATTGACAACTGCCCCTTGCAAGAAGGCCCAGAAGAGAAAAAGGGTTGAGAGTAAAATCAACCCAAAGCATCACAAATCTGAGAAGGAAAAATCACATCAAGGAGGGTGTATTAGGAAAACACACAGTTCCCGTGCATCTCCTTTATTCCCCACACTGAACACCTCGCCGCTGACCCTTCTGGTCACCGAATGTGTGGGTTTTTTCCCCCACCAAACAATTCTCGGCGACACCAGTTACCTACCTGGAGGTGGCATCAAGTCTCACAGGTTAAGGGCTCAGGCCCACGAGACACTCCGACACATTCAGATGCCAGTCGCAGGGAGTAGGTCCCCAGGCTGCCCACAACTTCTGTCCAATTGACCACAAATCGGAGGTTCCCATCTCCCTCTCTTCAGGTTTGATGAATTTGCTCGAGTGGCTCACAGAACTCAGGGAAATACTTACGTTTCCCATCTTATTAAAGGATAGGGTAAAGGATATAGATGAACAGCCGGATGCAGAGATACACAAGGTGAGGTGGGGGTGGGTTCTGAGCACAGGAGTTTCTGAGGACCGAGGTGTATCAACCCTCCCCCCAATATGTGGATGTGCTCACCCACATGGATGCCCTGAACCCCACACCATCAGGATTCTAGGGAGGCTTCCTCACGTAGGCAAGACTCTCCCGAGCCCCATCATGGGTCATCATTGGTCTTTCTGCTGACCAGTCCCCAGCCAGGAGCCCACCCAGAGTCACCTCAGTAGAACAAAACATGCCCCTGGTGTTCTTATCACTTAGAAATTGACAAGGGATCCAGGTGTTCTATGCCAGGAATACAGGCAGAGACCAATATACGTATTTTCTTTATCTCACAGCATGCCGAGGGGAAGGTGCTTAGGGAAGTCCTCAGGGATGACCCTGGGGCAGAAAGACAGGGCCTGGCCCCTCCCCGCCAGGTCCCAGGGCTCCCCCTGTACAGAGATGCTCCCAGCACAGCAGCAAGCTGGGCCCAGTGCTCACAGCCCGGCTGGCCCAGCAGAGAACCCCACAGACCCCCATGGGCCCTACCCTCTTGGATGGAGCCTCCATCCAAAGCTGGGCCCCAGCCTCCCGCTTCCTGAGAACTCGGGTCCAGGAAGACGCTGTTCTCCCTGTGGGCCTCTCCTTCCTTTGCTCCGATTCCTCTGGACAGGAGGACAGTTTAGTTTGCTGGTCGCGCCACCCCTCCCTCTGGTCTCCTGGGCGGCAAGGAGGAGTCCTGGTCGGTCAGACCGCTTGTCATCACCCTATGAACTGACATCTGGTCTGTTGGACTGAAACCTTGGAGATGGGCCTCAGTCAGGCTGAGGCCCTCAGTGGGACTGGGGTCTCCCCGGACCCCAGCCTTGGGGCAGCCTCTCCTTGGGGTGGGTTTGCAGCTGCAGCTGATGGCGGGGTGGGCACCATCTGGACCATCTCCTGGGCAGTCTGCTGCCTCCCCCAGGAGCTCACGGGGCAGAGACCCTTCAGGCAGCGACACGTGCCCTGGGTGGGGGGGACCCTGAAGGGCAGGTGATGGCCCCACCAGGCACCCTCTCAGGAGCCCCTGCCTTGATGGTGGAGACTTGAGCTCTGGAGCCCAGCCCCAGGCCACTGTTTGATTCTGCTTTTCTTTCCTCTTTAGTTCTTAATGCACCTTGAGCTCCTGGTAAGTCCTTCCTGCTAAGCGCTCTCATTGTTACATTGTTCTGATTTTATGTCTTACATAAAATTACTTTCTTCAGGTGAGCTGCACTTTCATTGTGGACTCACGGCCATGGTTTACCCAGTTCACCCTCCTGAACAGCACCTGCCAGCAGAAATGGGGGGAGGAGTTCCCGGCTCCCACAGCAGCTCCTTTTCTCCTGAAGAATGAGAGTCTGGAGTCCTAGGTCTGCGTGGCACCAGAGCAATTAAAGGCATCTCAGAGCACATTCTGGGTCCCTGTCACTTTTG
>NW_021148326.1:2697-9186 GCF_002837175.3 Physeter macrocephalus
ACCACAGCTGCTCTGATCAAAGAAGGAGGCTCCCTCCACCCCCAGTGTTTATGTGGCTGCAGTATCTGCCGTCCCTGTTCTGCTGTCAGTGCTGCTGCCATGGGTCGCCCAGGGGCTGGGGCAGGAGAGGACTAAGGAGAGAAAAGACAGGACTTCTCCCACTGTCCCTGTGCTTGCGAGCTCCCCATCCTGCTCCTAGAGGGCTTCTCCCAGAGCTGTCTGTCAGCTCAGCCCCAGCTACACACACGGGGATGGGCACGCTGGCTCCACCCCCCGTAATAATGGGGCATCAGGAGATATGTGCCAGCCCTCCCCAGAACACTTCCAGAAAGCCCCCAATCTCCCCTCGCAGGGGCTGGAGCAAGGACACGAGGCTAGGCCAGCACAGCCCTCCTGCCCCAGGGCATTGCCAGGAGAGGGACAGGGCCACCCCCCAGGGGACAGAGCAGCAGAGAGCCCCGACGTGCCTCCCAGCAGAACCGGGCCTCCTACCATGTTTCCTCAGCTTTGCCTGAGGCTTCTCTGGCCGCGGGCATGTGTGCCCATGGGTGGGGACAGGCTGAAGCGGTGGGAGCAGCCTCTATACAAGACGGACAGGAGCTGGAGACTTGATAACCCCTCAGGTGGGCCCCTTCGAGGCACACACTCTGCATTGTCTCCCAGGAGCCCTAGCGGAACGGAGCCAGTGTCACCCGCTCGCCAGCATCCCCGCACTGGCCTGCCCACGCCACTCTCACTGTGCGCCCTGAGCGCCACCGGCACCGTGGGGCCTCCACCTGCCTGAGGAAGGCGGGCCTGAAGCTCTGCTTAGGGTCCCCTCTGATGGCCTAGGGACTTCAGCCAGAAACGCTCCCACGGACCTCTGCTCCCCTCCCCGTGGAGGTGGCGCTGGTCTGTATTTAGGTCACCTCCAGCTGCGACAACGTGTGATTCCGTGTCAGAAGCAGCAAGGCGTGTTCCCATTGCTGGATCAGGAGCGGTGGTCCCAGGCCTGCCCAGGCACACCCTCCATTGCAGTTAGTGTCCCCTGGTGCGGGGACAGCCCCATCCTGCTGGGCTCGCCTCCCCTCTTCTGACCCATATCCACATACTGAGGGGATCGCTGTGTCTCAGTCCTGCTGTGTTTTCAAAAATAGGTTTCATTTTGAAAAGAATCTCAAACTTAGGGAAATGCTATAATTACAATGCAAGGAAGTGTTTCCCTTGAAACTTCAGAGTGGAAGCTGCCAACGTGTTGCCTATTACCCCTGGCATGTTAGTGAGTGAGGCCCACACACAGGTGGGTCCCCCTCTGCAACTGCAGTGCAACCAAGGGATCCCCCTGCTGGTGCTCAGACCCATCTGGCATCAGGGGACATGCATACCCCCTGCCTCAGCCAGTGACCCAGCACCAGAACATGGAAGCCCCCTTCCTGCCAAGAGCTCCTATAGAGAAGGATGCGTTGATCGTCTTCCATCTGGGACGAACAGTCTTTCATTGACTTCATGACCTTGATGCTTTTGAAGGGTCATTATTTTGTAGAGTTTCCCTAAATTTTTGTTTCCCTAATGTGGACAGTAGCCCAGCACCATGGCTCGTGCTCTCTCAGGGCAGAGGGTGATACATGTATCTCTCCTGTCTGTGCCCACTGGCCTCAGTGAGTGCACCCCCTCACCCCCCACTCCCTGACATCACTCCAGACCCCCTCCAGCCCCATTGCCCCGAGAAACGGCAACTCTGTTCTTCCAGTGGGTGCTTGGCCCTGGTCAAGCACTGGTCCTGGTCTCTCCTGACTTCTGAAATAGCAACAATCAGACCCATTGAGAGCTAAGGAGTAGGCATGTCCTGCAGTTTCATGTTTAGTCACAGTTCTATCATCCTAAGGATAAGGTTGGAAACATGGGATGAGGCAGGCGAGCAGAGGCCTGCTGGCCTTGGTTTGCTCCTTGGGCTTTTGAACAGCCTTAGCCAATGTCTCTGCTTTTCCAGCCCCCAGGTTCCTTTTCAGCAAGGTTCCCTACAATGCTCACAATGATATTTTGCCAGACGCTAGGGAGAAATGCCACTGGAGAAAAGGCATGTTCTTTGCTTCAACTGGGGGAAAAAAAACATGGGGTTCAGAACCTGCCAAGAAGGGCTGTGGTAAATATCCCAGGATTTCAGTTGAGACCATGAAGGGCTGCATCCTATGAGTGAAAGTCAACTGGGAGTAGAATATTCTCAGAAGCCTCACTTTGAATCTTCAAAGAACTGAAATCAAATAGGTAACAACCTAGAATTCTATAGCTAGCAAAAATAGTCTTCAAAAATGAAGGCAAAATAAAAACATTTCAGACAACAAAAGAGGAAAGAAATCTCAAAAATTTCAAAAGATTGACATGGTTCAAAGTATGTTCTCTGTTCACAGTAGACAACTCCAATAAAAACTTAATGTGAAAACCTCTAGCTGCCCATAAATGTAGCAGGAGAATTATAAATAATCCAGGGATCAAAGAAGAAATCGTATAGGAAATAAGAAAATACTTTGAATTGAAAGATAGTGAACATACAACATAGCAAAACTTCTGAGATCCAGCCAAAGCAGAGCTTAGAGGAAAATTTATAGTCTTAAATTCATATATTAGCAATGCTAAAAGGACATAGAGAGGAGAGAGGAGAGAGACTTGGCTGAACCGCTAGAACAAGAGGCTCCCGTAGAAATAGAATTGTGTAGTGAGAAGACAGCTTTTTCCAAAAACTAAAAGATGTATCAATAATATCCAACCCCCCCAAAATCCTTACGAGAGTTCTTTAGGGAGAGGGGAAATGATCTCTCTGGAAGAAAAGTTATGTTGAGGGAATGATGCCCAGCAGAAGGGTAGGTATGTTGCTAAGTCCAAGTGAATAGTGAATGTGTAAGGCAACAATCATATTGTCCTATGGACTTTCAAATATGACAACAATAACACACAAGGCAGAAGTGAGGTTAAGAGCAATAGTGTTCCCGTCATCCTTGAAATGGTAAAGGTACTAATTTACAGTAGATTCAATTAAGTCAGTGGTGCTCATTACGATCGCTTGAGTTACCACTGAGAGAAGAGAAATAAGGGCAAATAAGGCCATTGAGAGGAAGAAATGGAACCATGAAAAGACCATGAATAATCCAAGAGAACACAAGAAAGGAGAAAAGAAGGAACAGAGACAACCGATATGAAGAGAAAACACACAGTAATATGGTAGATTTGAACCTGTATGTACTGATAATGATCAGTAATAGGAGTCATGGCAAATGGGAGAAATTCCCCAAATAAAAGAATGTTAGACTGATTTAAAAACCTACATGCTGTTTACAAAGACACATCTTAATTATTAAGGTACCATCTTCGAGTAAAAAGATGGATAAAGATACATAATGGAGGGGGCTTCCCTGGTGGTGCAGTGGTTGAGAGTCCACCTGCCGATGCAGGGGACACGGGTTCATGCCCCGGTCCGGGAAGATCCCACATGCTGCGGAGAGGCTGGGCCCATGAGCCATGGCCGCTGAGCCTGCGCGTCTGGAGCCTGTGCTCTGCAACGGGAGAGGCCACAACAGTGAGAGGCCCAAGTACCACACACACACACAAAAAAGATACATAATGGAAACGCTAATGAGAACTTTGCTGATGTGCCTACTCTGATGTCAGACAAAGCTGATTCTAGAGCAACAGCATCACTGGGATGCAAAGGTGTGACTGATGAGGATAAAATGGCCTAACAGTTCTGTTTGTACAAGCACTTAATGACAGAGTCTCAAATATATACAGCAAGAATTATGAGAAAAGAAGACCAGGCAAATCCACAATCATAATCACAGTGAGAGATTTTAATGCATCTCTCATAAATGGACAGAACAACAGACCAAAACACAAACCCAAACCAAAGAAAACTCAGTAAAACAAAACAAAGTAAAGAGAGTCAATATGTGGAAGGTTTGGTCACATGGGCGACCCGAGAAACGTCAATACCTAACTCTGCACCCGAAAAATGCAGAACATACAGTCTTTTCAAGAACCTGTGGGGACTTCCCTGGCGGTCCAGTGGCTAAGACTGCCTTCCAATGCGGGGAGTGTGGGTTCAATCCCTGGTCGGGGAGCTAAGATCCCATGTGCCTTGCCGCCAAAAGAACAAAACCTAAAACAGAAGCAGTATTGTAACAAATACACTGAAGACTTTAAAAATGGTTTCCATCAAAAAAAAAAAAAAAAAAAAAAAAAAAGAACCTGTGGAATATCGGCCATAAAACAAATCTCAACAAATTTCAGAGAAGACATAATAGAAAGTATATTCTCTGACTGTAGTGGACTTGAGCTGGAAGTCGATAAGAGAAAAGACAATTAGGAAATCAACTATGGTTAGTAATTCCTATCAGGGCAGTGATGAGCACAACTCCTCCTAGACACCTCCACTGCTGGCTGCACACCCCGTACTCCCCTGTGCCCGGCTGGTGGTGTTGGCTCCAGCCAAGCTCATAGACAGGCTTGGCTGCCTGGAGCTCTCAGGAAATCACAGGACTCTGGCAGTCCCTGCCTGCACAGTCCCCAGGGCAAGCAGGGGGGATGCAGGGCCCTGAGGAGTGGGGCCCTGTCAGGATGAAGCCCTGAAAACAAGGGGGACAGAGCCTGCTCCGTGCGTGTCCCTGCGTCCAGGCTTTCTGTGATGAGGCAGGGATGTAACCCCCTGCTCTGCCTCTTTAGTGCCAGCAGGAGGGACAGACAGGGGATGCAGAGGAGGAGCTGGGCACAGGCGTCTTCAAAGCGGGAGGCCAGAGCGCAGGGCTGCATGGGCTGTGGGCTGCAGAGGGCCCCGCCGGCCCCCCATCACCTGTCTTTCGTGCTGACTCTGGACAGCATGTTCCCAAAGGCAGCTCTGCTTCTGGGGCTCGCTGTCGTGGGCATTCACGTCCGGACCATTCAAAAGGAATTTGTAGACATTAGTAAGGACCACGATTATTTTGCGGTGTCTGTGGAGTTCGCTGTGGCTTGGTTCAACAGGGCCCATGAGGAGGAACACGCCTACAAGCTGCTGGAGGTCAGGCGAGCCCAGCAAAAGGTGAGCGGTAGTCGTGGGCCCAGGCTGCCGGATGGCCAGCCCCGAGCCGGCCCAGGTCAGCGGGGCTCTGATGTGAGGGTGCCCCGCTGCAAACACTCCTGATGGGACTGGAGGCTGGCCCCCTCCCTGCACAGACGGCCTTGGCTTCCCTAATGGGTCCTCATTTCCTGACCTGCTGGCCCTCCTCTGGGCTGCGTCGCAGCTCTGGACCTGGGGAGGCTGAGGGTCCCTCGAGCATCACTGCAGACTCGGCTGCCCCTAACCCCCGCCAGGCCCTAAGCCCGTCTTCACCCAGGGTCCAGCGGCAGTGCAAGGGGCTGGGCGTGTGTGTGTGTGTGTGTGGGGGGGGGGGCTGGTGGCATCAGGTGGAGTCATTCCTGGGCCCCTAAGGAAGCCAGCTTTCTAGACAATTCCAGGTCAGGGCCGTGCTCCTCCCTATGGAAGTTTCTGGTGACATTCCTCTCCATGTTGGAGTTCTTCCGAGTTTTCACGACCTCTCTGTAGGGGATGAAATCCTATCTTGTGTTAACCTCTTAGAGACGCTGATGAGCACACAGAGCAGCACTCGGTTCACAAACATCCACCTGGATGAAGGTTTACAAGGTGAGCCCTTTGCTGCTGCAGCTGCCCCAGGAGAGACAGAGCATCCAGCCCCCAGCCCCCTGTCCTGGTCTGGATGCTGCCCCCGAGGGACAGGGCAGCTCTGAGGGCGGCTCGGTGGACAAGCACCCCCGTCTGCCTCCCTACAAGGAGCCGTGCGATGCCCTCCGTGTGTCTGGCTGATGCGATTGAGAGCAGGGTCTCGTGTTAGGTGTGCTGTGCGTGTGCTCTCAGCGCCGAGACCCTACCTCCCGTGACCACCCCCCTCCCCACCGCCATGTACTCATGACACGGCTCGTGGGTAACAGACATCAGGAGGGCGGCAGGGAAGAGTCCAGGGCTGGAGCTGCGCTCAGGGACATCTTTTTGTAGGAAGAGTAGAGAATTAAATTGAAAAAGTAAAATAATACATAAATTAAAAATAAGAAAAATGCACCTAGGTTTGTCCCAATTTATACACATGTGCACATTCATACCCATTTGCCCATTTTCTACTTGGTTCTCTGTGTTTTTCTCATTACTGCAAAGTAAGTATTTCACAGAAGTTTCTACAATCTCTCCTTGACAGAAGTATAGGTGGATATATTTAATGGACCTGGAGCTGGGCCGCACAATTTGCAAAAAACACGACGAAGACATTGACAACTGCCCCTTGCAAGAGGGCCCGGAACAGAAAAAGGTTTGAGGATAAAATCAACCAAAAGCATCACAAATCTTCAGAGAACGAAAAATAATGTCAAGAAGGGTCTATGAGAGGAGGCTTAGAAGTCCTCAGGGATGACCTGGCCCCTCCCCGCCAGGTCCCAGGGCTCCCCCTGTACAGAGATGCTCCCAGCACAGCA
>NW_021148327.1:0-173 GCF_002837175.3 Physeter macrocephalus
CTTGGATTGATCCCTTGATCATTATGTAGTGTCCTTCTTTGTCTCCTGTCATAGTGTTTATTTTAAAGTCTATTTTGTCTGATAGGAGAATTGCTACTCCAGCTTTCTTTTGATATCCATTTGCATGGAATATCTTTTTCCATCCCTTCACTTTCTGTCTGTATGTGTCCCTA
>NW_021148327.1:1392-8362 GCF_002837175.3 Physeter macrocephalus
TTTATCTTCTAGGTCACTTATCTGTTCTTCTGCCTCAGTTATTCTGCTATTGATCCCTTCTAGAGAATTTTTAATTTCATTTATTGTGTTGTTCATCACTGTTTGTTTTCTCTTTAGTTCTCCAGGTCCTTGTTAAACGTTTCTTCTATTTTCTCCTTTCTATTTCCAAGATTTTGGATCATCTTTACTATGATTATTCTGAATTCTTTTTCAGGTAGACTGCCTATTTCCTCTTCATTTGTTAAGTCTGGTGGGTTTTTACCTTGCTCCTTCATCTGCTGTGTGTTTCTCTGTCTTCTCATTTTGCTTAACTTACTGTGTTTGGGGTCTCCTTTTCGCAGGCTGCAGGTTTGTAGTTCCCATTGTTTTTGGTGTCTGCCCCCAGTGGCTAAGGTTGCTTCATTGGGTTTTGTAAGCTTCCTGATGGAGGGGACTAGTGCCTGTGTTCTGGTGGATGAGGCTGGATCTTGTCTTTCTGGTGGTAAGGTCCACGTCTGGTGGTGTGTTTTGGGGTGTCTGTCGCCTTATTATGATTTTAGGCGGCCTCTCTGATAATGCATGGGACTGTGTTCCTGTATTGCTAGTTGTTTGGCATAGGGTGTCCAGCACTGTAGCTTGCTGGTTGTTGAGTGGAACTGGGTCTTGGTGTTGAGATGGAGCTCTCTGTGAAATTTTCACCATTTGATATTATGTGGAGTTGGGAAGTGTCCTGTGGACCAATGTCCTGAACTCAGCTCTCCCACCTCAGAGGCACAGCCCTGATGCCTAGCTTGAGCACCAAGAGCCTGTCATCCACACGGCTCAATAAAAGGGAGGAAAAAAAAGAAAGGAAGAGAGAAAGAAGAAGATAATATAAAATAAAATAAAGTTATTAAAATAAAAAGTATTAAAAAAATTTAAATAATAGAAAAAAAAGAGAGAAAGAAAGAAGAGAGCAACCAAATGAAAAAGCAAATCCACCAATGAAAACAAGCACTAAAAGCTATACAAAAAAAAAAGAAGAAGAAGAAACAAAATGGACAGACAGAACCTTAGGACAAATGGTAGAAGCAAAGCTATACAGACAAAATCACACACAGAATCATACACATACACACTCACAAAAAGAGAAAAAGGGAAAAATATATATATATCATTGCTCCCGAAGTCCACCTTCTCAATTTGGGGTGATTCGTTGTCTCTTCAGGTTTTCCACAGATGCAGGTACATCAAGTTGATTGTGGAGATTTATTCCGCTGCTCCTGAGGCTGCTGGGAGAAGTTTCCCTTTCTCTTTTTTGTTCACACATCTTGTGGGGTTCAGCTTTGGATTTGGACCTGCCTCTGCATGCAGGTCCCCTGAGGGTGTCTGTTCTTCCCTCAGACAGGTTAAAGAAGCGGCTGATTAGGGGGCTCTGGCTCACTCAGACCAGGAGGAGGGAGGGGTACAGAGTGCGGGGCGAGCCTGTGGCAGCAGAGGCCGGCATGATGTTGCACCAGCCTCAGACATGCTGTGTGTTCTCCCATGGAAGTTGTCCCTGGATCAGGGGACCCTGGCAGTGGGGGACTGCACAGGATCCCGGGAGGGAAGGTGTGGATAGTGACCTGTGCTTGCACACAGGCTTCTTGGTGGCGGCAGCAGCAGCCTTAGCGTCTCATGCCTGTCTCTGGGGTCCGCACTGATAGCCGCGGCTCACGCCCGTCTCTGGAGCCCCTTTAAGCAGCGCCCTTAATCCCCTCTCCTCATGCACCAGGAAACAAAGAGGCAAGAAAAAGTGTCTTGCCTCTTCAGCAGCTCCAGACCTTTTCCTGGACTCCCTCCCACCTAGCTGTGGTGCACTAGCCCCCTTCGGGCTGTGTTCATGCAGCCAACCCCAGTCCGGTCCCTGGGATCCGACGGAAGCCGGAGCCTCAACTCCCAGCCCCCGCCCGCCCCAGCGGGTGAGCAGACAAGCCTCTGGGGCCAGTGAGTGCTGCTCAGCACCAATCCTCTGTGTGGGAATCTCTCCGCTTTGCCCTCCGCACCCTGTTACGGCGCTCTCCTCCGTGGCTCCTAAGTTTCCCCCTCTGCCACCCGCAGTCTCCGCCCGCGAAGGGGTTTCTAGTGTGTGGAAACCTTTCCTCCTTCACAGCTCCCTCCCACTGGTGCAGGTCCCGTCCCTATTCCTTTGTCTCTATTTTTTCTTTTTTATTTTGCCCTACCCAGGTACATGGGGAGTTTCTTGCCTTTTGGGAGGTCTGAGGTCTTCTGCCAGCATTTGGTAGGTGTTCTGTAGGAGTTGTTTCACATGCAGATGTATTTCTGATGTATTTGTGGGGAGGAAGGTGATCTCCACGTCTTACTCTTCCACCATCTTGAAGCTCCTCCCTGTATCATTTTTTTAGATTCCATATGTAAGTGGTATCATATGGTATTTATCTTTCTCTGTCTGACTTACATCACTTAGTATGATCATCTCTAGGTCCATCCATGTTGCTGCAAATGGCATTATTTCATTCTTTTTAATGGCTGAGTAATATTCCATTGTATATGTCTATATACCACATCTTCTTTATCTATTCATCTGTCAGTGGACATTTAGGTTGCTTCCATATCTTGGCTATTGTAAATAGTGCTGCTGTGAACATTGGGTTGCATGTATCTTTTCAAATTAGAGTTTTCTCTGGATATATGCCCAGGAGTGGAATTGCTGGATCATATGGCAACTGTATGTTTAGTTTTTTTAAGGAACCTGCATACTGTTTCCCATAATGGCTGCACCAATTTACATTCCCCCCAACATTGTAGGAGGCTTCTCTTTTCTCCACACCCTCCCCAGCATTTATTATTTGTAGACTTTTTGATGATTGCCATTATGACTGGTGGGAGGTGATACCTTGTAGTTTTGATTTGCATTTCTCTAATAATTAGTGATGTTGAGCATCTTTTCATGTGCCTATTGGCCATCTGTATGTCTTCTTTGTAGAAATGTTTATTTAGGTCTTCTAATCATTTTTCTAATGGGTTGTTTGTTTTTGATATTGAGTTGTATGAACTGTATTTATATTTTAGAAATTAATCCCTTGTCAGTTACATTGTTTGCAGATATTTTCTCCCATTCTTGGATTGTCTTTTTGTTTATGGTTTCCTTTGCTGTGCAAAAGCTTACAAGTTTGACTAGGTCCCATTTGTTTACTTTTGCTTTTATTTCCATTGCCTTGGAGGATGACCTAAGAAAACATTGCTACGATATATGTCAGAGAATGTTACTCAGCAACTATCTAATGAATGGTTTCTATGTACCAGTCACTGCCCTAGGATTAAGGTTGTAATGGTGAGCAAAACCAGATAAATCGTTATAGATCTTACAAAAATGGTTAAAGTTCCTGTACAAGGATGATGGAGTGCATAGCCATATGTGATATCTATTAAGTGCTTTAGTAATCTTCTGATAGCAAAATATTTTTCATTGTTAATGGCATAAGTTAATTGTAAAGTGTCATTATCTTATAAATTAAGTTTTTGAAGTATTTTATAGAATTTATTCAAGTCAACTAATTTAACCTATGAAAAGAAACTTTTTATATCGTTTGATAATAACTCTGATGAAAGGCATACATAATGTCACTTCAACCACAAACAACTTGAGATTGAACTCCAGAACAGGAGATAACTTTTACAGTTCTTTTCACCTCACAAACAGCATTTAAGCATGCTGAAGAGAGAGAGAATCTCTGTGGCCATCGAGCATGGCCTACTCTGTTTGAACTTGAATTTTTTCCTTGATTCCCAGTTTCCCACATGTTGCAGTTCAGTGATGAGTGGATGACAGCTTAGGTATTGACTGTCAGTATAGCATTCAATCTCTCTAAACTGTAAATATATTGCCATGCATAAAATGCCATCCTTTTACCTCTGAACTTGTAACAACCAATGCAATATTATTTTTCTCCTTAGAATAAATCATTTTTGGTGTTTGTCACGTTATTCTCAATTGCAATCAAGAGTTATAATCACTTCATACTTTTGAATCCAGTGAATCATCTCAAGTTGCACATGAATGGCTCTGTTGTATGATGTAATACAACTGCTACTCTTGTGCTATTTGATCGTACTGTAATACTTGGATACTGAAACTATGAAACAATAAACTTTACCTACATACTTATATGGGCATGCAGAGAGAAAAAATTCATTTGCAGATATCGAGAGTACCAGAAAAAAACAAAAACAAAAAACTAAACAAACTTAAATTTGCCTTAAGTTTTTTTTTATAAATTTATTTTATTTATTTAGTTTTGGCTGTGTTGGGTCTTCCTAGCTGCGTGTGGGCTTTCTCTAGTTGTGGTGCGTGGGCTTCTCGTTGTGGTGGCTTCTCTTTTTGCAGAGCACAGGCTCTAGGTGCTCCGGCTTCAGTAGTTGTGGCTCACTGGCTCTAGAGCACAGGTTCAGTAGTTGTGGCGCATGGGCTTAGTTGCTCTGTGGCATGTGAGATGCCTGGACCAGGGATCAAACCTATGTCCCCTGTATTGGAGGCAGATTCTTAACCACTGTGCCACCAGGGAAGCCCATGCCTTAAAATTTTGATCAAAATTTAAAAATGTATTATTTTAAAGTAGATTTTTAAACTAATAAGTACATATAGGGAGTATATTCTGTAAGGAAGTTTGCATGTGGTAATGTGTGTTTGGAAATGCATGTTCTGTCTTCCTGGTGGAAATATAAACAACTTAAAATCCATAAAGCAGATGAGTTTGTCTTAGTTGGCAAGAAGAACGGTCTTGGTCAGCAAGATACTTGGAGATCCAGGGATGAGGAAAGGAAGAAGATATATAGATAGAATGTTCTTAGAGCCACAGGACAGAAAGAACTGTGTGAACTTTGTGAATATGTAGAAAAAATTAGAACTGAGAGTATGTATGTATCAGTACAGGTTGCAAAAGAAAAATGATGGCATGCTCAAGAGAGATGAGATGCTGGAGATAATATATACAGTATAAGCAGCTTTTAAGGAAATCAACAAAGAATGATAACACACCCCGTTTCTAGCAACAGCAAGAAACTACTACCAGATCTTAGCCTAAAATAGAAAGGTGGTGAGAGGGGACAGAGGAGAAGGTAAGCCATCCCTGGAAGCTGATAAAACATAGTTGTAGAATGCTCTCTGGCAAGGTTTGTTACTTGGATAGAGGAGGGCAGCCAGTGCAAAACCACACCCTGGCAAGGAAGGAAGTCAGAAACTGAGGGTGCCTTGATTCAGAACTTAAGAGTCAGCTTCCTGAGGCTCTAGAGGTGAAATGACTGAGTTTGCAAAAAGAGAATATCCAGCACGCTTATGGAAAAGGGCTAGAGCTCTGGGAAAGATGGGGAGAATTGACCCTATGAAACCAAGAGCATCTTAGCTTCTGTACTGGTGGGCATTGAGGCAAGAGTAAATAAACCAAATTTTCCAGAATCCATGTTTCCTTCCACCCTCCATCTTGCCATTTAAATTCCTGCCCTGGAAGCCAGCAGGGCACATCCTCCAGGTGACTTTTGTAAACTTCTATTGGTGACAGCCTGATCACTGATTGTTCCTCTTGCCTTTTGTCACTGCCCAAGAGGTGCAAGACTGCCTGCCAGTGGTAGGCTGGGTAAGCTAGAAAGTCAGTAGCTTAATTCAAATATTAATTTTTTTTTTCCCCACACTGCCCGGCATGTGGAATCTTAGTTCCCCAACCACGGATTGAAACCATGCTCCCTGCAGTGGAAGTGCAGAGCTCTAACCACTGAACCACCAGGGAATTTCCAAATGTTAAATCTTAGAGATGGCACATGAGAATATGATATTAAAAGATAATAAATATGTTAAAAAATACAGCTGACCCTTAAACAACACAAGTTTGATCTGCATGGGTCCACTTACAGATAGTTTTAAATAGTAAATGTTACAGTACCACAAGGTCTGTGGTTGGTTGAATCTGCCAGTGCAGAGGAACCACAGATCTGGAGGTCTGACTATAAGTTACGTTCAATTAACCCACAGTTGTTTAGAGATTTATATATATATATATTTGTTTATATAGATATATATAGATAGCAGTTTTCCTATTTTAGAAATTATCCATAATGTCCTCTGAAACTTTAGATGGAGAAGAATCACCTAGCACATAGCTACTCATACTCTCACGCTGACAGGTTGTTGTAATTCTTTTTCCGAAATTACTGTCCTTATTTGCAAAATGGTATTTATTTAGCTATTTATTTATTTATTGCTTACTTGCAGCTGCATCCAGGTCTGCTTCACCTCCAATATCTTGCTTCTCCCCCCTTGCCCCACACGTACTTTTCCCCACTACAACATGCTATGGCAGTTACCCTCTGAACATGTAACAAGCAGTGCAGTCACCTGATAAAAGCAGGTTAATTCGAGATCAGTAAGACTGGACTGGAGCCTCTATGAAAATATCCAGAGAGAGATAGGAAAAGTATCAATTAGAAGAGTGATCAGCCTGGTTCAGGGAATACAGTTGGTGGAGAGGGTAGGAGTGATAGCAATTAGTATCCTTCCGAACCATGTCCTTTGGAGATTGATCTTTGATTCAAGAACACTTGTTAACTTGTTAGTTTCTAGTACCTTTAATCATCAAAAATAACAGTAACAGTTAAATGTATTTATTCAATGTCTCTATAAAGCATATCAACTTCAGGACATGCACAAAGATTGTGTCTTTGGCTCTAGAATGCTGAGTTACACAAAGTTGATGCTAACGCATGGGCCATCTGGTCAAACAGTGGCCTTTCCTTACAATTGCCTCCTATTTTGTGTTTTAAATGTTACCTTTTGAAAAACCAACTGCATAAGATTACACTTAAAATATTTTGGGGCTTCCCTGGTGGCGCAGTGGTTGGGAGTCCGCCTGCCGATGCGGGGGACACGGGTTCGTGCCCCGGTCTGGGAGGATCCCACGTGTCGCGGAGCGGCTGGGCCCGTGAGCCATGGCCGCTGAGCCTGCGCCTCTGGAGCCTGTGC
>NW_021148329.1:0-155 GCF_002837175.3 Physeter macrocephalus
TGGGCCAGGCTTTAGGCCTGGGGATGAGTCCGTGTGAGGGTTCAGGGTCACAGTTTAGGGTTATGGGTCATTGTTGGAGAGTCATGGCAGAGGGTTTTGGTTAAAGGGTCAGGGATTAGAGTTTAGGGGTCAGTGGCGAGGGTCTAGGGATCTGC
>NW_021148329.1:1774-5327 GCF_002837175.3 Physeter macrocephalus
AGACCCCTCCCTCAACTTGCCACTTGCAAGTATTAATGTATTTCTACTCTGATGATAAATACTAATTTATTTTACTTCCGTAAGTGTGTCCAGTCGCTGGGAAAAGAAAAAGGCCTTGTTGATACATCTGAATCAATAATCCCTGATCCTTCCTCAGGTGTCCTCCCTGGGTAGGCACGGCTGGGAGAGAAGACCCTGGGTCGGGTCATATACTAGGGGAGCTGCCAAACAGCTCTGTCCCTGCTCCTTCCCTGTCCCGGGAGAGGGAAATCCTGGAACAGTGATAGGATAACCAGTATGGGGGAGAGGTTCGTCAGTGATTAATTGGTCTTTTTGTATTTTCCTTAATTTAGGGTCCATTTTGGTAATGCGTTTTTACAAAGAAATCCCCCTTTTTCTCTAGATTTCCAGTTTATTACGGTAGGTTTCTCTTATTTGACGTTTAATTTTTCCTCTCTAATTTTCTACAGAATCATGACAAATAATGAACAGATATTGATACTTTACTATTAACTGAAGTCCCTATTCACATTCACTTTGTTATACCTTTCCTTGTTCCAGGGTCTCATAGGACATGGGGCCATCGTGTCTCTTTAGTCTCTTCTGGGCTCCGACAGTTGCTCAGACTCTCCTGGTTTCCATGACCTTGACAGTGTGGAGGAGGACTGGGCAGGTATTTTATAGGCTGCCCTGCACTGGGATTTGCTTGGTGGTTTTGTCGTGGTTAGACTTGGCCTTGAAAAAGCAGATCACAGAGGTGAAGTGACTCCTCTTCATTATATATCAAGAGGACAGGCTCTTAAGGAAACTTCTCACTTATATTCTTAACTTTGATCACCTACCTGAAGTAGCGTTTGTCACGTTTTCCCACAGTGAGGTTAATTTTCTCCTCATGTCCATCCCGTGTGTCTTATTTAGGAGGAAGTCATAATGCAGAACCCACACTTGAGGAGAGAGGGGTTAGCTTCACATCCTTGATGGACAGCTGAGTGGCTATATAAATTGTTTAGAAGCTTTCTGCATAGGATACTTCTATTTAACACCATTCATCAAAAACTATGTAATTTATTTTTACCAGTTTGGACACGTGAATAATTATTGTAAACTTTTGGTTATAATCCAGCACTACATTATTAGACTGCTTAGTTAATTCTTGCTTTGGCTGTTGAGAGCTTTTTCCATTTGCTCCTGTTTTCATTTTACACAATTTTTCTTTGGTGGGCTTTTAAAATTTTTGTTACTTCTTTACTTTCTGATATTTTAAGATCATCCTGCTTCATATATTTACTGTCTCAGTCCTAGCATCAGCCATTTCTTCAAAGAGCCCTTGTTCCTTTTATTAGAGAATGTATTAAAAGCTTACATGTGGGAGCTAAATATGCTCAGCTGACAGTGCATAGAAATATATGCATGTATCCCAGCCTATGCATATACACATAATTATAAAGATTTCTATGTGGAACTATGTGTAGGCTAAAGAGAGTTTATACTGATATCTCCAACCGGATCTGTTATGACATGGATATTGTAACCTTCTCCCTTTGTTTGACTGTAACATCCCACTCCAGCGGTAAGAAACCTGGCTTCCACCATTTGCCATTTATTAAATTCAGTGCTTGTTCCATTCGATTACTGATATGGTAGTTTCAGTACTGTTAGCTACTACCCCTCATGGGAAAGAACATAGAGTCCCCTGTGTATGTATGGCACATTTTGCCTTTGGCCTACAGAGTCTGTACATTTCCAAAGTTAGCTTAGGTCAGCCCATTTGTCCCGCTACCAACAGTGAGTTTTTTCATACATTTCTGAATCAGTTAGATTCTTTGTTACATTCTGTATTCCAGTCTTTGACACTCCCATATCCTAAGTAGATAAGTTTGAATAGATTGTAAATTACTTGTTGGGTTGTAAAAATCTGTGGGTGTAGACAAATTCATAGTGACAGGTATTCACCACTAAAGTATCATATGGACTGTTTCAACCACATATTCCGAAAACTGTTTACCATGTCAGTTTTGCCTTTTCTAGAATGTCATATAAATGAGGTCATACAGTGTGTAGCACTTCAGACTGCTTTCTTTCACTTAGCAATCTATTTTTTTTTTGCACGGGTTGATGGTCCATTCCTTTATATCTCTGAATACTATTGCATTGCATGTATATGAGAGGAAAAATAATTTTCCCTCTACACTTCTATGTTCTTTATTGAGATCCCTTCTAATGAAAAAGAGACGAACTGGAGAAAACAATCAGAAGTTTAATATATACCATGCATACCTCCTGTATACTTGAAAGATACCCAGGAAAACGGAGTCACTCCCTGAAATGGCCCAAGCCGTTACCTTAAATGCTATCTTCTGCTGAAAACAAAAGAAAGATGTTAGGGAATGGAGGAAGCCATTTAAGGGACGTTATTTGTCAAAGCCCAGTAAACAAGGGTATGGTTGTTACACAGATTTACATCCAGGCCTATTTCATTGATAAGCCTTTTTTTTAAAAAAACATTTATTTATTTGGCTGCGCTGGGTCTTAGTTGTGGCCTGTGCAATCTTTAGTTGTGGCATGTGGGCTCTTAATTGCAGCGTGCGGGATCTAGTTCCCTGGCCAGGGATTGAACCCTGGTCCCCTGCATTGGGAGCATGGAGTCTTAACCATTGGACCAGCAGGGAAGTACCAACAAGCTTTTCTTGATATTTAGACCAATTCCTGGTCCAGAGAGGGACATACCCTTACAAATGGAGATATCCTTAATAAATGTAAATTTACCTCCTAAAAGGGCATTTTCTACTTGGTGTTGAAAGATTCTCCTGGGTCTGCTGTTTCTTCAATTAATCTGTCCCAAATAGTCCTTTTGTCAAATGGGCATAGTTTGGGCTGGTGTGTTCTGCTCTCCTTGACATGGATGTGCCCTAATTTGCTTATGAATTCATCTACAGAAGGACATCCTGATATCTTTAAGTTTTTACCCATTATGAATAGAGCTGCTGTGTTTTACTTGATGCTAGTTTTGGTTTGAACACAGTTTTTCAAAGCATTTGTCTAAACACAAGAGGTACACTTCGTGGATCCTAAGGTGAGACTGTTTAGATTTGGAAAAAACTGCCAAACTGTCCTCCAAAGTTGGTTGTACATGCATTCCACCAGCCTCTTGAGTATATTCTTGTATGCTTTACTGCCTGTTTATCTTCTTGGGCCAGGTGTGTGTTTCAATCTTTACCGAATTTTAATGGCGTTGTTGGCATAATTTGAGTACAAATCCTTTATCAGATACGTGTTTGGGAAATAGTTTCTTGCAGTTTGTGGTTTGTCTTCCGGTTTTCTGAATAAGGTCACCAGATCCAAAGTCATGTAGATTATCTTTTTTTTCTAGGATTTTTACAGTTTGGTAATTTAAATTTGTCTCTGGGCAATTTTGAGTGAATTTTGGTTTAAGTTGTGAAGTTTGTGTCTACATTCATTTCATTACATATGGTTTGTAATTAATTGCCCCTTAACCATCTTTTGAGAAGATACAGTGAGATACTTGGCTCCATTTCAGTTTGGATTTCCAGAG
>NW_021148329.1:6335-6790 GCF_002837175.3 Physeter macrocephalus
CTAATATACTCTTCCCATGGTGCCTCTTAATACCATGCGGACTTCTACAAGGGAAATAAGTATCACAACTTTGGTTGAACTTGTTCTGGGTAAGTCTCGGCCTCTATAACAAAATTTGATGTCTGTCTTTTCTGATTTTCTGGCATGATACTGACATGGTTGTCTAGAAAAGTAATGTACTTTCCAGTAATTTTAAATGTACAGAAAAGTTGCAATAATGGCAAAAAGTACTCACATTTTCCACTTCACACAAAATGCTAAGTGTGTTTTGCCAAGGAACCAGCACATAACCCCTAAATGAGGAAATCCTGATGTCCACATTATAATTTAACACTCAGCCCCACTTCAACTTTCACCTGCTGTCCCAACTGTTTGAAAATGGCTTTTTCCATCCTGATCCAATTTTCTTTTTCTGGAACCATTACTGAGTTTCCCCCTCATTTGGACAACCTTGA
>NW_021148329.1:8779-9175 GCF_002837175.3 Physeter macrocephalus
GTGTACCTCCTGTGTGCATGGGAGATACCCAGGAAATTGAGTAACACCCTGAAATGGCCCAAGACATCACCTTAAATACCGTCTTCATCTAAAAAGATAAAAAGGAAGGCTATAGTTGTTTCTGTCTATATTCATCTGATTGTATATGGTTTCCAATTGATGTTGTATAACTAGTTGTGGAGAAGTCATGGGATAGTTGGCTTCATTTCAGTTTGCATTTCCAAATTTAGTGGATTCTGCAGGCTTGATACAAGGTTTACAAACTTCATATTGGAACAGGACATCCCATGGTGTAACTGGTATTCACAGTTTGTTCAACAGTTAAAGTTCTGTGCAATATGAGTTCAGCCTGGAGTAATCCAGGTTAGTTTCTGTTATACATTTGTCCCAGGATGA
>NW_021148331.1:0-9175 GCF_002837175.3 Physeter macrocephalus
CGCGGCATGTGGTATCTTCCCGGACCGGGGCACGAACCCGTGTCCCCTACGTCGGCAGGCGGATTCTCAACCACACCGCCACCAGGGAAGCCCACCATTGATCTCTTAATCCCCCAACATTATTGATCCAGCCACATCTCCCTCCCCATCCCCTCTTCCTGTGCCCATTCAGTCCACCCAATGTATATTTAATGCTTACTGTAGGCCAGCACTGTGGTCCCAAAGATCAGTAAGACTAGGTCTGTGCCCTGGAGGAACTCTGTTTAGTGGGGAAGGCAGACTGAGAAATAATTATAAGCCACAGAATAAGCCGAGGTATAAACCAGTTGCTTGGGGTTTAGAGCTCATGAGCCATTCTGGAAGCTTAGAGGAACCACGTTCCGCCCTCCACCCCCAATTAGAGTACAGCCTTGTTGTAGGCTCTTTCTCACATGGTGACTGGGAGGTGAAGGAACTGTTTCTGGCCACAGGGAGAGAGAAAAAGAGGGAAGAAGCAAGCCAGCACAGGTCAGTGATTCTGGTTCCTGACTGTGAAAACTTGAGTGAGACCCTCAAGGCCTCAGTCTCCCATCCGTAGAGCAAGAGGCTGGAGGTCTCCAAGTACCTTCTAGTGCTCACATTGCGTTCTATCACTTTTTGACTTAACGGGTCAGTGCTTGAAGATTCCCTTCCCGGAAATCCCCGGCCAGGATCTCCAGGACCTTTTCTCGCCTCATCAGAGGGATGGAGGCCCTTGACCTGGGCAGGGTCTGGGCCCTGGGCTCAGCAGCATGGCTTGAGGGAAGTCCCCTGGAAGCCACAGAAAACTCGTGAGGGGTGCTTATCACCAGGGCGGAGTGAGGGGGTAGAAGATCATGGCCAGGGGCCTGAGGTCTGGCCTGTCCTCCCTAAGGCCGAGTCCATGGTGTCAGTGGTCAGGGCACAGTGGGATGCAGTGGGAGAAGGCTGAAGGGGGCAGAACCAGGGTAGCAAGTAAAGGGCTGCTCCCAAGGGAAGGGTTCACTTTGGGACTGTCGTGTTCTCGGACCACAAACTGCCCACTCCCCTTCCCTCCCCACCTCACTCCAAGCGCTGATAAACTCTAGGTTCCCCGGGCATGGAGACCAGTGTGAGCTCCCTTCCCTCTGGGCCCTCACCTCAGAAAATCACTTGCCCCCCACCTGTCCTCCAATCTCTGGTCTCAGGAAAGGCTTCCCTCCTCCCCTCCAAAGCCAGGCCCTTGTTCTCCAGACCAGGCTTCCACTTCCAGAGGGATCTAACCCTAATTCCTCACGTTTGAGGGACGCTTCCTACTCCGCTCATTGCTTTACACTTAATCAGACACCCCCATGCACATCTTCAGTTCTTTCCTGTGCTGAAAACACCTGCTCTCCTATCTCCCGCCCGATTTTTCTCCGTTCTTTCTCATCTAGGCATCTCCCAAGATACCACAACTGTTGCCATAACCTGCTCTCAAGTCTTGTTCCTGGGAGTCTAAAGCCCTTAAGCTCCACCCACTTACTCCTTAAGAGCCTCCTCCTCCTGGAAGGTCCACCCACACCGCCCACGCCTGGCTTTTACTCCTGATTCCGCCTCCTACGCTGGTTCCTACTATCTTCCTACCCCCGTCCCCACCAACCCCCGGTGGATGCTTTCTCCCACGCCCACCCCACTCCCTTTTCTACCCGCCACATTTCGTCTCTGGGAGCTCATCCAGTTTCATGACTTCAGGTGTCCCTTCTATACCCAAGGCAGGGCCAAAGTCCTTGGCCCCGAGGTCCTCATCATCCCCCAAGGTCCAGGCCTGCCCTATGCCCTTGCCCCCCCCCCGATGCATCTTCCGTCAGACCAGCTCCCCATACAGACACAACCAACATGCACCAAAGCAGTGGGGTGGGGCTTGAAGACATGAGACTGGTCAGCTTCGCTATGTAAGTGGTTTCTCCTCAGTGGACCTGCTTCCCTAGTGCATCGTGGGGACAATAATCCCTGCCCTGCCCTATCTCATAGGATAATGTAATTAGCACCCGAAAAAAACCGCAATGCAAAGATTCTTCTTTTCACGCTCCCGTCTTCTGCTAGACATCACCATCTCCCACCCTGCTCCCAGGAGAGCCCTGAACAGCTTTCTTCAGGTTTCATGTTCAGTGAGGCATCAAGTCCTGACGATTTTACTCCCTGCAATGCCTCTGGGGTTTGAACTTCCGCTGTATTTCCACAATTGCCCCCAGGCCTTCAAGCCTAGATGGCTAGAATCCTTCCTGACTGCGCCCATCCACCCGGCACGCCGCTGTGCACCTGCACTCCCATCAGGTCACAGTCCCTGCCAGATGCAGCGTTACCCAGGCTTCCCTGAGCAGTGGCCCCATCTGGATCTCGGCAACCTCTTCTTCCCTGGCAACCGACTCAGCTGCTCCACTTGAGTCTGAAGTTTCCTGCTCCGTGCCGCGGAGCCACACTTCCTGTTTTTCTTTCCACCTACCTAAACCTTGCCCATCCTTTATGTTCCAACTCCTCGAAAGCTTTTCTGAACCTTGAACCTGAACTCCCTTGTTCTGACTTTTCCTGTTAGTATGTGTATGTGCCCACAGAAGCCCACGTGGCTGGAATACTGCTTTAGTTTTCCCTTTACTTTTTAAGGTAGCACAACTGACCCTTTCCCCACCTAGTACTCCTTTTCTAGAACTAAAAGCATTGGACTTGGGTGTCAGAACCGCCTCAGTCTGCATGCAAGGTAAATCTGGGCTTCCCTGAGCTTCAGTCCCCCTCAGCAGTAACATGAACTTATAAATAACACTTGCCTCACAGAACTGTCACTGAGGATTAAATGAGATACGAACTGAAAACACCAAGCAGCGTCTGGCGCAGAACAGAAACACAAAAAACACTGGCTGAAGCGTAGCCTGGGCTTTAATCTCAGCTTGATGTAAGAAAGCAATACTTGCAATTTTTAAAATTTTAGGCAAATCTGGAATCTTAGGGGTACTATTCGCAACATTGTTCAGTGGTTCTCATTTTAAGACCCTATAATATATTCTGGGAAGAGTAAGGAAAACATTTGTTTCTTCTGATGAATAAGTATAATTCCTTTCATGTGACAATGGGAAGTACATAACCTTCAGCCTGTCTCATTTCTGCCTTTGGCTTCCAGGGAGCTCAGAGCAAGGTTTTATACTCAACTGCAGATTTCCTCACTGACCTGCGGGAAGCAGTGCGGGGTGGGGAGGGAGCAAGGGCCCCAGGGCTGAAGATGAGGGCTGGGCACTCTAGGCCCCTTCTTACTCCGGTTCATCTTCCAGGCCTCTCTGAGCTGTAGTCGCGTCTCGTCTCTTGTGTAAAGGGGATAAGAATCAGGAGAACAATACCTATTTTACAGGACTGCTGCGAGACAATGCACACGTGAGATCACACTTTATAAATTGCTGAAAAAGTCACGTGAAAGTCGGTTATTAGCGGGCTAGGTTTTCTAACCTACCAATACTTGCATCTTATCTCTTAAACTTTGTTTCAATCGTTTTGCAGTTTTTACACCTGTGTCTCTTAATTTGCTGTGATCCTTTCTGGAGGTATACAGAGTGCAAATACAGGACAAAATTATTCCTAGAGAGCAATCTCCCTGAGAGCAAAGAAAACATGTCTTTCACTTGTTCTGTATAATAACAATTTGCAATAGAAAAATGTTTAGCTATAGAAAGAACATCTGGCTTTTGTTCCTATTCGAGGGCCAAAGGAGGTACTTCGTACTGAATTATTAAAATAAGCTGAACTGTAGTACCGACTGAGAGAATGGTCCAGAAAGGGGCTTTTTGTTGGGCTTGTATAGATAATGATTGGTGATTTAGTCACTCATTCCTTCTTTCATTTATCAAAGCTTACACTGATGCCTACTAAGGTCCAGCCACGCTGCTGGACGCTGGAAAAACAAAGGCGACTGATCCAAACACCAATGCCCACTCTGAAGGTACTCACAGTGCAGGATGGAGGGCGGGTATGTAAAAAAATCATTCCTCTGGAGAATACTGCCTGGGGTGAACAGGAGAGGGTGGTATTAGGGGACATGTGGAATTTCTTTAGTCAGAAGAGCGGACAGCATTCCAGGCAGAGACAACATACAGGGTAGTCTCCTCAGGTAACCCCAAGTGGTTCAGCTGCTCAGAAAAGAAATGGGTTAGAGACTCAAAGAGACAAACAAGGATCAAACTAAGAGGAGCCCTGCAGCTTCCAAGGAGCCTGGATTTTATTTTTTGGGGGGGGCGGGTGTAGTCAGTGAAAGATGCCTACGGCCAGGAAGTGAGGGCTTCGGGACATCACAGACATGATAGATCGACTGGCTCTTTGAAACATGGCTGCGTGTCATAAGTTGCAGTGTTTGGTGATTACTCTTCTTATGGAGACAGGACTTGGCTCTGCAGGTGGGGGCCGTCTGCTGCTGGAGGTATTCATATGGGGCCCGTATGAACATAGGCAACTGGGATGTTGAGAAGGGGCGTCAAGTTCCGGACCAGGGCTGGACTAAATGACCGCTAACGGTCCTTCCAATCTGAGATGCCATGATTCTAAAGCAAGCCCGGTAGCTGAACTGGTGCTGCAGGCTGAGATCTGTGGTTGGGGAGCTTCCCTGGGCAGCAAATGGGTTAAGGCTCAGATAACTTTTACATATAAATTAATGTGTAGAGTTGAGAGCCAAATCTGTTCCATTAATTTTTCCATCCATTCCAGGAGCAGTTAGGTACACACTGTAAAGTTTATTTTGGTGCATGGTATACTTCACTCCATTAAAAATAAATTAATCAGCAAATTCCTGCCTGGCCCAGCTCTGGTTTATGTAAATAGTGCCCAGCTGTAATGAGTTACAAGGTGTTATTATCTCACACACACAGGAGGCTTCACTCTAGAGCTCCGTGTGCAACAAAAGCATCTTAAATAAACTCAGAGAAGGCGGTTTGATTTGTAATGTTTTCACAGAAGTGAGATATACCTCACCCTTATAGAGTTTCTTTATATGACTCATTTTACAGCAAGTTAAATGAAGGACGTTTGATGGGGGGAGGGGCAATATGGTTCTCCGCCCCCTTTCTTCAATTTAAAGAAAATTCCCCCAGAGATGACCCACACTTAGAGAGAGGAGGGGACTGGTCCTCAAGTGCTCAGACCAAGGTGGCTCTGCAGCACATGCTCCTGGAGTTGCAAAGGGGGTGGAAGGCTGGGCACGGGGCTGGGTCCTGGGGCGGAGCAACGAAGCCAGGAAGAGTGTGTTCTCCTCCTCTCCCCTTCTCCCCAGTACCTCGTGTAAGGGGGAGCCAAGACAGGAAAAGGCAGCATGTTCCTCACCCAGTTCAATGGGAGTGTGTGTGACAAAGGGACCTTTCCCTTGAGGCCTCTTTCCAAATGACTCAGGATGTGACAAGCCCCCTGGCCATAGAGGCCTCCTGGGTCCCCAAGGTCGAGGCCTGGAAGGCTGTACCTCGGCCAGAACAGTGACATCTCCACAAACTGGAGGCAGAAGCAGCAGCAGAGACCCCCCTGAGCCTCTCCCCCTCCCCGCCTCTAACTGAGCTGGGCAGTGCTCCTCAGCTCGTGGCATCCACCATCCCAGGTAAGTTTCTAAAAGACCCAGGAATACAGAGCCATGGCAGAGAGAAGTCTCTGTTTCTTTTAATGGCCAACTCAACCCCACGGCTCGACGCCGGAGGACAGAGCGTGGTTACCCGTCTTGACTCAGCAGCATTACAAACTGCTCCTCGGCCACAGTGGGCCCTTGGGGGGGAGGGGGTGTCCCCTTTCTAACCTACCCCCATTCCCTTCTGTGGCCTTTGGGAAAAGCTGTCAATCGCATGTTTCCTAGAGGGGACCTGGGGAGTGTGTGCAGGGGAGCTCTTGCTCAGGGCTTCTCTTGAGGGAGAGGACACCTTAGAAGGGATAAGGGTTCTCCCAGCACCGTACCCCACCCAATCAGACTCCTGGGCGTACTAAGAGGAAAATCAACACAAATGGGGCCAGGTATTTGACAGATGCTGTTCAAAGGTCAGTTCAGGCCACTTCCTGCAGGATCCTGGGCCAAACAGCCACCTCTCTTCTGGCAGTTCCTCAGAGCTAGTTGGCCAGCTGTTCGGAGGGACCAGCCCATTAAAGACCCTCGTCGTTGTAAGTTGGGGAATGGGGCTTCAGGATGCTCTGAGGATTCTTCTCCACTAGAGGGCGCCAGCTCACCTCCCCTGTCAGAAGCAGATCCTCACCGTTCATGGAGTCCAGGTACTGTATCTGCAATCAGGAGAACAGGAAACAGGAAAGGGACAAGGGCAGGACAGACGTGAGATGGCATAAGGAACCAGCCTCCCAAAGGAGAGAATGGGGCGGGGGCCTGAGGGGCTTCTGACCATCCCAGCTCCCAAGCCTGGGGCTGGGCGGGGGGGGCGGCGGTTAGTGGTCTCTCATCTCCCGGATTATTTCATTTAAGGGGGTTCAAAGAAACAAGTCACTAAGGGAGGCTTTAGGGAATTCCCCATTGTGCCTCTGAACGGACAAATGTCTGACACACAAGCCCTGACTTTGTGGACCAGAAGACCTGTGTGTCTGATTGTCCATTCAGGGTAGCGATGTTACCCAAGGTGAGCCAATTCCCTTCTCTGAGATTTAAGTTCCCTTGTCTGAGAAAGGGGCCCATAATAGTAACGTGCACCCCACAGGATGAAGGACACGGCTAGTCACTGGAACTTAAAAAAAAAAAATGTGTATGCTTCTACTGTCCTCTAGTGGGCCCTGACCCCATGGTTAGTGGGCCCCAGCTTCACCCCTCTAGGATGACTGAGGGAGTTTACCCCCCTGAACAATGCGGAGAGGGGACACCTGTGATGGAGAACAGGAGCAGCTGCAGGGAGGCGTGGTCGGGCAGTTTTGCAAGAGGCAGGTGCTCTAACGAGTGGCAAGTCTTAGGCGATAAAGGCCGCCTCTGGGAGGATTCCCAGGCTCCTGCTAGTAAGGATATGAATAAGGACAAATGCTTTCAAGTGCACAGGCAAACTCTAGGGCGAGAGCTGGATCAGAGCAGGAGTCAGCACTGGATTCAGAAAGATGAGGCGCCATTTGAGGGTGAGAAGGCAACTGGGGGGAAAGGAGAGGTGGCAGGAGTCTAAAGGCCTCATCTCAGGCCTTGCACTGACTCCCTCTTCCAAGAATTCCTTCACTCCCGCTGCTTTGTTTTTAGGCCGCAGACCCTCGCACTCATCCCCAGTCTCACACACACACCTCAGGTCTGGATTTCCACATGTCTCCAGTGCAAGGAGATCAACTGACCTGTTATCTCACCTAAAAGCCACTCCTCTTTCCAATTACTCCATTTCTGTCCCTAATGCCACCACTATGCCCATCTCCTGGGTTGAAAATCTCAGCATGATCTCTGACTGGGTCTCAGGCCATCTACCAGACCAACTGGCATCATGGCCCAGGACTAGCCTCCTGGCCTTCCCGATCCACTCCGTCAGACTTAGTCCCTCCTTTCTTTAGCCTTTCATAGACTCTGCTCCTGCCTGTATACATTGCAGACTGACTTATTCCAGGGTTAGCCTTGTGCCTGACTGGCTTCCTTGCCAAATCATGAGCTGGATCCTTGAGGGCAGGACTGGGTCTTACTAATTTCTGCTTTCTCAACAGAGAGGCTGGTAGAATAGGTGCTCAACAGGTTTGCTGACAGAACTGGGTCCCCATCAGAGCTCGCTGCTTCCCTAAGAGCTCCATCACTGTTTTCCTAGTGCCTGCCTCTCACTGGGGCAATCTGGGCCTTCTTATTGGTGTGGCAGCCCCTTCCTTCAGGGCCCTCGGAGAGGTCCCAGCTGTGCCCTTGTTGTGGCCCCTGGCACAAGCCCACCGTGGTAGATGGAAAAGTTGGGCTGGTCTCTCAGAAAACATAGCATTTGCTTTGCCAGTTGCTACTCCTGTCTGAGGGCAAGTCCAGTCAACAGTGTGAGTCTCAGAATTCTCTGTGGGTGGGGTCCTCTGGCCACAGTGCCTTCTTCCCGGCTCTGGCAGATTTGAAGAACGGTCAAACAGCAGTCCTGGCTTCTGGGGTTCTCTACCCTCTGAAGAGCCTTAGTATGTTGTTTTCCAGTAATCAACCAGCTGGGCCTGCTGGCCCTGTCTTCTCCTTGGAGCCAGAGCCTGGCCTTCCCTCTCCTGGCTGTTGGAGGCTTGAAGGCCGTGGACACAGGTGAATAAGAGAATAACTGTGAGGTGAGGCCCCTTTGGCTCCAGGGGCCAGGCCCGTGAAGCAAAGGTGTGACTCATGGGACAGCCTGAGCTGATGAGCGGTCTGGAGCAGCTGAGGCCTCTAGTGGCTGCATGAATCACCCAGCTGGGGGCTCTAGATCAGCTGCACAGCCTGACTCACTGGGAGACCCTGGGAAAGCCTACATGTGCCTCTTCCCTGCCACTCAGCTCCCTCACCTGTAATGTATGGATTTCCCATCAGTACAGGATCCGGGGGCAGAGAGAACAGGAGTGAATTCTTCCTGGGCTCGAGGAAAACTATGTAGTTAAGCAGTCCTCAGCCTGGAGCTTTCTCTTAGAAGCTTTGGTGTCAGGGAGCCCTGGGCAGCCAGAGGGGTGAGGAACGAAGCAGGGGGACTCTGCGTGACGACAGATAGCACCCAGTGGGAAGAGGCTTACAGGATGTTGTGGAATGCTGCCTGGAGCCCAGTCCTGTTGGAAGCCAGGAGCTGGAAACATGAATCCTGGGGCTCAAAGTGGGTACCTAAGGGGAGCTTCACTGCACCGCGTGCTGCTATCTTGCAGGAGGACTGTGTGTGCCCAGGATCAGTACAGCACTACGCACACAGCAGACAGTCGAATGTGCAGTAAATGAAAGACAACAGGTTTATAAAAGCAGCAGACTTCTTGGTGCCCTTTATTCTTCTATTCCTACTCCCTGACCCCTGACCTGGCTCATGGCTGAATCCACAGAAGGTGTCCTTGATCGGTGCCCACTGCTGACATGATCTGGTCAGAATTCCCTCAGACTGGACTCTGGGAACTCAGCCTCTCATGATCCCCTGAAAGTCAGCATCCACAGACCTCAGGAAGGACCTGTTGTCCAGGAGGCTCTGGAGGGGAGGGGAAGGACTGCTCACCTGCTTCCTCACATACTCCACCAACAATTCAAGTTGTCGAGGGTCTTCACATTTCTGGTTGAAGAAGGTTCTCC
>NW_021148332.1:0-202 GCF_002837175.3 Physeter macrocephalus
AACTTTCAAAGTCTAACGAAGAGCGTTTCGTCTTTCGTCGTGTACTTTGAGGGAGACAATAGCATCCACCGTGTCAGTCGGTCCAATATGACATCGTGCCCGATTCTCTGTGTGACGCCTTAATTAGAATGGACAAAATACCAACACACAGTTTGGCAGCAGCTGCTGTTACGTGTGCTACAGACACTGGAGGACAAGAGAG
>NW_021148332.1:2045-2938 GCF_002837175.3 Physeter macrocephalus
GACGACAGCGCTGGTACATGCCACATTATTTCTAAACGAAGCAGACTCCGTTGTTCTCGGCGTGGGGGCGAAAAAAACACCGGCAGCGCTGATGATCGTTTAACTGAAGATGCGATAGTCGAAGGGTCGATTGGTTTGCTGATGGCCCATGGTAATAGGTCTGCGAAAAACGAGGTTTTTAAAACCATTCAGTTGGACAGCATATTCTTTTCTAGAGTCAAGGCGTTCATTGAGACATGCAGGGAGACTGAAAGACGTCGGCAACGATTAGAGCAGCTTGCAGCACTCCGTGCACCGCTTCGTTCGGAAGAACAACTGAGAGGAGGTCCTCACGGCAGAACACCTAGTTCGCAAGGAAGCTCGCAGATGCGCAACGGGAGAGAGACCGCCAAGAACTTTATCAGTCCCACTGGGCGCCCTCACAATGTCAAATCTGGCAGTCCCGCCGTACGCAAAGGCAGCGTTAAAACAGTGCGCGTACCCTTTGAGTTATTTCTTGTACCGCCTCCGTACAGGCATCGGGAAGAAGCGTTGAACAGGGTATACGCTAAGGAGAGGCTAGAAGACGCTGATGAAACAGAAAGCTTGATTTCTGAGCAGTCCTGGTTCCACAAGTAAGGCCCACGGAGACAGGGTTGAACTATGGTGTCAGGTTCAGTCCCGTTGTATTGCTAGACTACAACGTTGCATGACGCACCGGCTTAATCAAGGACACTAGCACTACTTGTGCGGTTTCGTTGTATTTGTGCTTGTTTCACAGCATGATTTGAAAACGTTCGCGACCTACCAGTTCATCATATGTGCGTATCCTATCCTTCCCGGTACCGCTTCATAAGTGTCATAAAATATATATATATATATATATATATATACATATATATATATATATATAT
>NW_021148332.1:4028-5326 GCF_002837175.3 Physeter macrocephalus
CACCGGAGTTTGATCGCTTCAGTTGGTGCCGTCAAGGAAATATGATAGAGCACTCGTTGACTCTTCTATCCTTGTCCGCGAAAGTATGCTTTGGAAGAAGTCGTCAGTCCCTACTGTCATGTATACATGTTGAGAATGCTGAAGAGGACTCATGCATACGGGCAGCTGTACTCAAAAGTGTTGGCACCGGATCCCCCTCTTCTCGTCCCCCGCGGACGCTGCCGAACGTTGTCTCTAAACAGTCAACCTTCAGAAGCTAGACGCAGGAGACACGAACTCTAAAATATATTGTGGAGTTGCCTCGAATGATTTCCTGGCGCCGGAAACGTCCATTTCTTGCGTGAAGACGGCACTACACAGCGGGATCTCACCAAACCTGCTAACGCCGTCCCGTTGTCCTGCAAAGACGAATGTGGCCTGCTACTGACTGATTTCGGGGGATGTTGCGGCCGTCATTTTTATTGAGTTCCTGTGCACGATTGAAATCTATGTAGTCCATAACTACTTCCTTTCCGGAAGTCGAGGTCACCTGACGTTCTACGTTTCCCTTCTATCCTTCGCGTAGTTGGAGGTGAATTTTATTCCAAGTCTTCACGAAATGAGTAATCTGCGGTTCCCACATCCTCAGCAGGTAGCGCTTCCAAACACAGATGCTTCTACGCACCAGCTGCGAGAATCTGTGTCTGCAAGTCCTTCGACGTTACTGCGCAGAGGGGCTTTTCCCCAACGCAGTGGCAGACACGCCTGCTGTTCGAGCCTGCAGTGAGAGGCAATGCCTCTTTTCACCGATCGTGACCTGCACGCCATTTTCCTTCCGGAACGTACTGGCGTTGTCACCGCGCCAGTGCAGGCCCTACGTGGGCACGGCACTACCGTTCGCTTGACCCATGCTGCTTTCGGACTGCAGCTTAGCGCCCCTCTTGCTGACTGTGATCTCGGCACGTGCCTCAGAACAAACTATCTTGTTTCAGTTCCGCGTCTGTTATAGGCCTCTTGCTGGGAACATGACCATGGCTGAAGAAACATATCACAACCGAAGCAAACGGCCTAGAGATGAAGCCGCATAGAGAGCAACGGCATCGACACGAATCCTAATGAGTATGCTACCACGCGCAGAAGGGGCTTTCAAGGAGTGTGCAAGAGAGAAAAGTTGATAATTTGTATCTTCGGGGAAAATGACACACATGCTCATGGCAGACATTACTAGGCGTCGGTTGCCAGTGGGACTGACGTAGAGAAGGGGCGCCGAGTTGTCAGACAAGAGCAGAGAGGCTCAGCATCTTCCGTCAGACATACAC
>NW_021148332.1:6633-7184 GCF_002837175.3 Physeter macrocephalus
GCAGAAAGTTCATCGCTGCAGGCATCATTAAGTCGCAACAGTTCCCACCGTGATTTTCCTGACAGTGGTCCTCCTGGTATGTGTACGGCCTCTTCACAAGAAGCAGCAAGTATTCCCTTCCCCTGTCACTGGAAAAAAATACGTGCTTCAGTAACAGCCTCCATTAGCCGGTCCGCCAAAGAGTGCAGTCGGGAATAATTCAGGCAGAATTCGCTCGCCAAAAGCAGATTACCGTACCCTTGTACGCATGACCGCAGAGACTTGTAAACAGCCTTAATACATGCCTACCCACATTCGGCAATCTTCTTTGTCCGCAAAGCTCTTGTGTGTGTATGCGTGCTACCGTGTGAGCTACTGCACCCTGTCAAAATAACATATTCACCGTAAACCTATTCTATAGTATCCATTCGTGCCGCGTTCACGCAGCTTGAACTGGAGCACTACACGTAGCACCATGCTGACTCATGCTTTGAAGAAGCTGCTTCCAACCGCGGCCGTTCGTGCACGGCGGCTGATGCCTATATGTCTTTTCTTTCCTCACGCCATACTTG
>NW_021148332.1:8232-9170 GCF_002837175.3 Physeter macrocephalus
CGTAGCTCAGTTTAAGAGAGGAAAGACAGAGTTTTGTGTTTCGTGACCCATGAAACAGTAGCACACGAACGCTCGCGCAAAGATACGGTAAACAGTAGTACTTCAGCACCAGTGTAAAGGCGCAGTGGTCTGGCGGCTTCTGCTGCTGCTGAGTCCTGTAACTCATTTCACATAAAAAGGTATTCGATTAAGGGAACTCCCTGTCAAAGGAGTGGTTGTTGCAGGCTGTCTTGTGTAACGCTTCCATCTTACAAACTCATAGACATAGCACCGTTGGTTACTCTGCTCAGAAAAGTAGTGGGAGTACAGTCCACATGCTTGTGGAGTTCACACTACCTTTGAGCGCTTGAGGAGCTTCCTCTCAGGGGTTGTGAGCGCTTTCGGGTTACCAGGAGCAGAATTCGTTCTACGCACATCACCTCACATGTAGAGCTATGCGAAAAATTGTATGAGACCTGCGCTTTTTTCAAATTGCCGTACCCTGCCGGTTCCCCTTCATACATTTTTGGACACATGTGGAATGAGTATGCACGCAATTCCGCTGTGAATCAGTATTTCTGGGCGAGACATGGTGTGACAGCATTGCAAGTTAGGTGTTCTGTAAGGAAGAGCAGAGGTAACTAAAAACGTGAGAGTGCGCTTGTGGCGACGTGAATATGGTGATGCATATTTATACTTTTCTTGTATAGAGACATACCAAAACTGTGATGTAGTGGATACTACATGCAAAAGCTGTGTAGCTCTCGTGGCCGCTGTTCTCCCGTTGGCAAGAGCTACTACCCAGAAAGTAGGCCTACCATATACTCTCCCTGGTGCGAAAGGGGGTGCCAGATCTTTGAAACTTTCACAGGAAATGTTGTGCATGCGAAGTAGCAGGTAGAGGGCCGCTCCCATCCAATGACGATATTCAAAAGAACCCGTCAGTTTCCATACAGTGC
>NW_021148333.1:0-8038 GCF_002837175.3 Physeter macrocephalus
GTCCCTAACATGGGCCCTGCTGCAATCAATAAATAAAAGCCGGACACTATACTGAGCTAATATCCTGACACTTTTCTATCCACGGTCCTGACACTGTCCCAAAGAAAGCCCTGTCGCTGTCCTTAAGTGAAGACCTGAGGCTGTGCCTAACTCAGGCCCTGAAGCTTTCCCTAATGGAGGCCTTGATTCTGTGACTAACTCAAGCCCTGCTCATATCTTTCACTATGACCCGAATGTTGACCCAACAAAGGCCCTGATGCTGCTCCCACGTCAAGCCCTGACAGATTCTGCAGCTAGGGACCTGACGCTGGGCCTCACTCAGGCCCTGTTGCTCGCCCTATGTCGGGCCCTGAGGCTGGTCCCAAACAAGGCCCTGAGGTTCTCAGTAACTAAAGTCTTGACACTATCCCTAGGTCATTTGCTGACAAAATCCCTAGACTTTACCCTAACCCTGTCCTTAGCTAATGTCCTACCTCTTATGCTAACTGAAGCCCTTATGCTGTGCCGACGTCAGGACCTGAATTGAGTCCCAACGCCGTGACACTGTCGCTAACGAAGGCCTGGATGTTAGGCCTAAGTCAGGGTCTGACACTGTCCCTAACTAGAGCCCTGATGCCGTCAATATCTAAAGTCCTCACACTATCCTGAGCTAATTTACTAACCCATCTCTTACCAAGGTCCTGAAAATGTCCCTAAGTATGCCTTGACGCTATCCCTAAGAGAAGGCCTGATCACGTCTTTAAAGAAGACCATAAGGCTGATCCAACAAACGCCCTGATGCTGCTCCTAAGTCATGCCCTTACAGAGTCTGCAGCTACGGGGCTGACGCTAGGCCTCACTCAGGCCCTGACGTTATCCCTGAGTCAGGTCTGATGCTGTCCCTAGCCAAAACCCTGACAGAGGTCGTAAATTAGGCCTTGATTCTCTAAGTAACTAAGGTCTTGACACCAACTCTAGGTCATTAACTGACACTAACCCTAGACCTTAACCTAACCTTGTCTACAGCCAATGTCCAGTTTAGATAAAGAGGTACTTTAGGAGGAAATTCTTTCATCTTGTGCATATTGGTTTCTTAAAAAAATAATTTTTAAACTCTTGCTAACGTTAAACAAAATGTACCCAACTGCTGTGGAATATTCCTTCATAGCAGTGTGCATGGTTCACTTTTACATTCGCGTTTGTTGGCCTTCAGGGTGCTTGCAGGAATGGCTCCTCTTATGCTAAGTAAAACTCTGATGCTGTCCCTAAATAAGGCCCTGAAATTACTCCCGAGGGGGTGAACCTGTCACTAACTTATCCTGACCTAATATCCTGACCTGAAATTACTCCCGAGGCTGTGAACCTGTCACTAACTTATCCTCACCTAATATCCTGACCTGAAATTACTCCCGAGGCTGTGAACCTGTCACTAACTTATCCTGACCTAATATCCTGACACAGGTCTTACCAAGGTCCTGAAACTGGCCCAAAGTAAGCCTTGATGCTGTCCATAAATGACGCCCTGAGGCTCTCCCTACCAGAGGCCCTGATAATGCCTTGAATGAAGACCCTCAGGCTGATCCCACAGAGGTCCTTATGCGGCTCCTAAGTCATGACCTGACACTGCCAGTAACTCAGGCCCTAAAGATAGGCCTCACTTAAGCACTTTGGCTGTACCTTAGTTAGATGCTGACGCTGTCCGTATATGAATACCTTGCAGTGGTCGTGATTTAACCCCTGATGCTGGTCCTAACTAAGGCCGTGATGCTCTCAATAACGAAGAATTTAACGCTTTCCCTTGGTCATTTCCTGACACTATCCCTGGCCCGGAACCTGACTCTGTCCCAAGCTAATGTCCCGCATCTTATCCTAAATGAAACCCTAATACTCTCCGTAACTAAGCCCTGACTAATCCTAACAAAGGCCGAGACACTATCTCTCACTAAGGCCCAGAGTCTGTCCCTAATAATACGTGCTGCGATCAATAACTAAAATCCAGACACTATCCTTCCTAAGTCAGGCTCTGAAGCTGTCCCTACGGGAAACCCTTACACAAGTCTTAAATTAGGCCCTGATTCTCTAAGTAACTAAGGTCTTGACACCAACCCTAGGTCATTAACTGACACGAGCCATAGACCTTAACCTAACCTTGTTTTTAGCGAATTTCAAGTTTAGCTAAAGAGATTCTTTAGGATGAAATTCTTTCATCTTGTGAATATTGCTTTCCTAAAAAAATAATTTTTAAACTCTTGCTAACCTTAAACAAAATGTACTCAACTGCTGTGGAATATTCCTTCATAGCAGCGTGCATGGTTCACTTTTACATACGCGTGTCTTGGCCTTCAGGGTGCTTGCAGGAATGGCTCTCTTATACTAAGTAAATCCCTGATGCTGTCCCTCAGTAAGGTCCTGAAATTAGTCCCGAGGCTGTGAACCTGTCCCTAACTGAGGCCTGGAGGCTCGTCATAGCTCAGTCCCTGACACTGTTCCTAACAAAGGCCCTGACACTACTCCTAGCTCAGTCCCTGACACTGTACCTAACAAAGGCTCTGATGCTAATCCTAACTCAGGCCTTGACACTGTCTCTAACTAAGGCCCAGCTGCCGCCAATATCTAAAGTCCTGACATAATCGTGAGCTAATATCTTGACCCAGGTCTTACCTAGGTCCTGAAACTGGCCCAAGGTAAGCCTTGATGCTGTCCATAAATGAGGCCCTGAGGCTCTCCCTAACAGAGGCCCTGATAATGACTTTAATGAAGACCCTAAGGCTGATCCCACAGAGGCCCTTATGCTGCTCCTAATTCATGCCCTGACACTGTCCCTAACTCAGGACCTGAAGATAGGCCTCACTTAGGCCCTTTGGCTGTACTTTAGATAGGCTCTGACGCTGTCCGTTTATGAAGCGCTGGAAGTGGTCCTGATTTAGGGCCCTGACACTGGCCCTAATTAAGGCCCTGATGCTCTCAATAATTTCCTGATACTAACCCTGGCACGGAACCTGACTCTGTCCCAAGCTAATGTCCTGCATATTTTCCTAACTGAAACCCTAATACTGTCCCTAACTAAGGCCCTGACTAATCCTAACTAAGGCTTTGACACGGTCTCTCACTAAGGCCGGGAATCTGTCCCTAACATGGGCCCTGCTGCAATCAATAACTAACATCTGGACACTATCCTGAGCTAATATCCTGACACATTTCTATCCAAAGTCCTGACAGTGTCCCAAAGAAAGCCCTGTCGCTGTCCTTAAGTGAAGACCTGAGGCTGTGCCTAACTCAGGCCCTGAAGCTTTCCCTAACTGAGGTCTTGATTCTGTGACTCACTCAGGCTCTTCTCATGTCTTTAACTATGAGCCGAATGCTGACCCAGCAAAGGCCCTGATGCTGCTCCTAAGTCATGCCCTGACAGTGTCTGCAGCTAGGTGCCTGACGCTGGGCCTCACTCAGGCCCTGTCGCTCTCCCAAAGTCAAGCTCTGATGCTGTCCCTACAGGAAGCCCTGACACTGGTTCTAAATAAGGCCCTGATACTCTTAGTAACTAAGGTCTTGACAGTATTCCTAGGTAAATTCCTGACACGACCCCTAGACTTTACCCTATACCTCCCTAGCAAAGGTCCTAACTCTTATGCTAACTTAAGCCCTAATGCTGTGACTAACACAGGCTCATAATTTATTCTGAAGGCCATGACACTGTCCCAAATGGAGACCTAGATGCTCGTCCTAAACGGGGCCCAGACAGTGTCTCTAAATATGGCCCTGGCACTACTCCTAACTCAGTCCCTGCCACCGTCCCGAAGTAAAGGCTGGATGTTCGTCCTACATCAGAGCCTGATGCTCTCCGTAACTAACGCCATGATGCCGTCAATATCTAAAGTCCTGACACTATCCTGAGCTAATTTACTAAGGTCCTGAAAATGTCCGTAAGTGAGCCCTGACGCTGTCCCTAAGAGAGGGCCTGATCTTGTCTTTAACGAAGACCATGATGCTGATACAACAAAGGCACTGATGCTGCTCCTGTGTCATGCCCTGACAGTGTCCCCAGCTAACGGAATGACGCTAGGCCTCACTAAGGCCCTGTCGCTCGCCCTAAGCCAGGCCCTGATGCTGTCCTTACCTGAGTCCTGACATTGCTTCTAAAGGAGGCGCTGATGCTCTCAGTAACTACGATCTTAACACTATCTCTCACTAAGGAGAGGAATCTGTCCCTAACATGGGCTCTGCTGCAATTAAAATCCGAACACTATCCTGAGCTGTTATCCTGACGCATTTCTATCCAAGGTCCTCACACTGTCCGAAAGAGAGCCCTGTCACTGTCCTTAACTGAAGACCTGAGGCAGTGCCTAACTCAGGTCATGGAGTTTTCCCTAATCGAGGCCTTGATTCTGTGAACTAACTCAAGCTCTGCTCATGTCTTTCACTATGCTCATGTCTTTCACTATGACCCGAATGCTGACCCAACAAAGGCCCTGATGCTGCTCCAACGTCATGCCCTGACAGTGTATCCATCTAGGGGGCTGACGCTAAGCCTTACTCAGGCCCTGACGTTCTCCCTAAGTCAGGCTCTGACGCTGTCCCTACCCGAAGGCCTGCCACAGGTCCTAAATTAGGCCCTGATTCTCTAAGTAACGAAGGCCTTGAAACCACCCCTAGATCATTTCCTGACACTATCCCTGGCTCGGAACGTGACTCTGTCCCAAGCTAATGTCCTGCATCTTATCCTAAAAGAAACCGTAATACTCTCCCTAACTAAGCCCCTGACTAATCCTAAGTAAGGCCTTGACACTATCTCTCACTAAGGTGCAGAATCTGTCCCTAAAATGGGCCTTGCTGCAATCAATAACTAAAATCCGGACACTATCCTAGCTAATATCCTGACACATTGCTATCCAAGGCCTGACATTGTCCCAAAGAAAGCCATGTCACTGTCCTTAAGTGAAGACCTGAGGCTGCGCCTAACTCAGGCCCTGATGCTTTCCCTAACGGAGGCCTTGATTCTGTGACTAACTCAGGCCCTGCTCATGTCTTTAACTATGACCCGAATGCTGACCCAACAAAGGCCTTGATGCTGCTCCGACGTCATGCCCTGAGAGTGTCTCCACCTAGGGGCCTGACGCTGCGCCTCACTCAGGCCCTGTTGCTCACCCTTAGTCCGTCCCTGATGCTGGTCATAAGTAAGTCCCTGAGGTTCTCAGTAACTAAGGTCTTGACACTATCTCTCAGTAAGGCCTGGAATCTCTCCCTAACATGGGTCCTGCTGCAATCATTCACTAAAATCCGGACACTATCCTGAGCTAATATCCTGGCACATTTCTATCCAAGGTCCTGACACTGTCCCAAAGAAAGCCCTGTCGCTGTCCTTAAGTGAAGACCTGAGGCTGTGCCTAACTCAGGCCCTGAAGCTTTCCCTAACGGAGGCCTTGATTCTGTGACTAACTCAGGCCCTGCTCATGTCTGTAACTATGACCCGAATGCTGACCCAACAAAGGCCCTGATGCTGCTCCTAAGTCATGCCCTGACAGAGTCTGCAGCTAGGGGGCTGATGCTATGCCTCACTCAGGCCCTGACGTTCTCCCTAAGTCAGGTCTGACGCTGTCCCTACCCGAAACCCTGACAGAGGTCCTAAATTAGGCATTGAATCTCTAAGTAACTAAGATCTTGACACTGACTCTAGGTCATTAACTGACACTAACCCTAGACCTTAACCTAACCTTGTCTTTAGCCAATGTCAAGTTTAGATAAAGAGATTCTTTAGGACGAAATTCTTTCATCTTGTGCATATTGGTTTCTTAAAACAATAATTTTTAAACTCTTGCTAACCTTAAACAAAATGTACTCAACTGCTGTGGAATATTCCTTCATAGCAGTGGGCATGACTCACTTTTACATTCGCGTTTGTTGGCCTGCAGGGTGCTTGCAGGAATGGCTCTGCTTATGCTGACTAAATCTCTGATGCTGTCCCTAAATAAGGTGCTGAAATTACTCCCTAGGCTGTGACCTGTCACTAACTTCTCCTGAGCTAATATCCTGACCCAGGTCTTACCTAGGTCCTGAAACTGGCCCAAAGTAAGCCTTGATGCTGTCCATAAATGAGGTCCTGAGGCTCTCCCTAACAGAGGCCCTGATAATGTCTTTAATGAAGACCCTCAGGCTGATCCCAAAGAGGCCCTTATGCTTCTCCTAAGTCATGCCCTGACACGGTCCCTAACTCAGGCCCTAAAGATAAGCCTCACTTAGGCACTTTGGCTGTACCTTAGTTAGACTCTGAAGCTGTCTGTATATGAAGCCCTCGCAGTGGTCGTGATTTAGGCCCTGATGCTGCTCCTAACTAAGGCCGTGATGCTCTCAATAACTAAGCTTTTAACGCTTTCCCTTGGTTATTTCCTGACACTATCCCTGGTCTGGAACCTGACTCTGTCCCAAGCTAATGTCCTGCATCTTATACTAAATGAAACCCTAATACTCTCCCTAACTAATCCCTGAGTCATGCTTACAAAGGCCTTGGCACTAATCTCACTAAGGGCTGGAATCTGTCTCTAATGGTTCCTGCTGCAATCAATAACTAAAATCCGGACATTATCCTGAGCTAATATCCTGACCCATGTCTTACCTAGGTCCTGAAACTGGCACAAAGTAAGCCTTGATGCTGTCCATAAATGAGGTCCTGAGGCTCTCCCTAACAGAGGCCCTGATAATGTCTTTAATGAAGACCCTCAGGCTGATCCCACAGAGGCCCTTATGCTGCTCCTAAGTCATGCCCTGACACGGTCCCTAACTCAGGCCCTAAAGATAAGCCTCACTTAGGCACTTTGGCTGTACCTTAGTTAGACTCTGAAGCTGTCTGTATATGAAGCCCTCGCAGTGGTCGTGATTTAGGCCCTGATGCTGCTCCTAACTAAGGCCGTGATGCTCTCAATAATTAAGCTTTTAACGCTTTCCCTTGGTTATTTCCTGACACTATCCCTGGTCTGGAACCTGACTCTGTCCCAAGCTAATGTCCTGCATCTTATACTAAATGAAACCTAATACTCTCCCTAACTAATCCCTGAGTCATCCTTACAAAGGCCTTGGCACTATATCTCACTAAGGGCTGGAGTCTGTCTCTAATGGTTCCTGCTGCAATCAATAACTAAAATCTGGACATTATCCTGAGCTAATATCCTGACCCATTTCTATCCACGGTCCTGATAGTGTCCCAAAGAAAGACCTATCGCTGTCCTTAATTGAAGACCTGAGACTGTGCCTAACTCAGGCCCTGAATCTTTCCCTAAATGAGGCCTTTATTCTGTGACTACCTCAGGCCCTGCTCATGTCTTTAAGTATGACCCGAATGCTGACCCAACAAAGGCCCTGATGCTGCTCCGACGTCATGCGCTCACTGGTTCTCCAGCTAGGGGGCTGAAGCTAGGCCTCACTCACGCCTACACGTTCTCCCTAAGTCAGGCTCTGACGCTGTCCCTACCCGAAGCCCTGACACCCCGAGGCCATGACACAAGTCCTAAATTAGACCCTGATTCTCTAAGTAACTAAGGTCTTTACACCAACTCTATGTCATTTCATGACACTATCCCTTGTTCGGAACGTGACTCTGTCCCTAGCTAATGTCCTGCACCTTATCCTAACTGAAACCCTAATAGTCTCCCGAACTAAGGCCCTGACTAATCCTAACTAAGTCCTTGACACTGTCTCTCACTAAGGCCCGGAATCGGTCCCTAACATGGGCCCTGCTGCAATTAATAACTAAAATCTGGACACTACCCTGAGCTAATATCCTGACACATTTCTATCCAAGGTCCTGACACTGTCCTCAAGAAAGCCCTCTCGCTGTCCTTAACTAAATTTGTGAGGCTGTGCCTAACTCAGACCATGAAGCTTTCCCTAACCGAGGCATTGATTTTGTGTCTAACTCAAGCCCTGCTCATGTCTTTAGTATGACCCGAATGCTGACCCAACAAAGGCCCTGATGCTGCTCCCAAGTCATGCCCTGACAGATTCTGCAGCTAGGGGGCTGACGCTAGGCCTCACTCAGGCCCTGACGTTCTCCCTAAATCAGGCTCTGATG
>NW_021148333.1:8907-9160 GCF_002837175.3 Physeter macrocephalus
TCCTAACTAAGGCCGTGATGCTCTCAATAACTAAGGTTTTAACGTTTTCCCTTGGTCATTTCCTGACACTATCCCTGGCCTGGAACCTGACCGAGTCCCAAGCTAATGTCCTGCATCGTATCCTAAATGAAACCCTAATACTCTCCCTAACTATGTCCTGAGTAATCCTAACAAAAGCCTTGACAATATCTCTCACTAAGACATGGAATGTGTCCCTAATGGTCCCTGCTGCAATCAATTATTAAAATCCAGA
>NW_021148334.1:0-326 GCF_002837175.3 Physeter macrocephalus
GAGGTGAGAGCTCCCCCCGGACACCGGCTCGGAAGCTTCCGCACAGGCGAGACCATCCAGTGCTTCCTGCCCGACTCCTGCAGGCCTCCCTGTGGGCACAGCTGGGCCTGCGCTCCTCAGGCTCCCCGACCCAGAGCCTGGAGGGCCGAGGCTGCCAGGGCCTGGGGGCGCGAGGGTCCCTCCACCGAGGCTGCTCGGCCCCTCCTCCCCAGGGACCAGGGGAGGGAAGCCCCGTGGAGTCTGAGGCTCGGCACAGGCACAGCTCGCCCCCCCCCCGCCGCCCCCCCCCCCCCCCCCCCCCCCCCCCCCCCCCCCCCCCCCCCCCC
>NW_021148334.1:1955-4344 GCF_002837175.3 Physeter macrocephalus
ATTAGAAGACGGTCCTCTTGAACTTTTCCCCCACTCATGGACCAGACAAAATGATTAGAAAACAGGCCACAGTTACACACCTTGTCTATCCTGACCCTCAAGACCTACACCTGTTCCTTGGACCTGGCCGGTGCAGCATGGACCATTTTCTGCAACTTTGAGACCCAGAGGGGTGAGGATTGGCTGACCTGGGCAGCCTGAACCGGCCGGCCAGCCCTCCCCAGGTGTGCCTGGGCTGAGGTCAATATAAACAACGCTCCAGGCAGCAAGAGCCCCTGCAGCTGTGCCTGACGCCATATTCTCTGCTCCTTCAGCAGTCTTGGGGCTGGACTGGTGGGAGGGAGTAGGGCCCACGGCTCTGTGCGTGGCCCGGTGCGAGTGGGGCTCTGTTGGACTTTCTGCAGGAGTTGCCGGGCTGCCACCTGCTAAAGAAGAGGATGTGTCACCCATACCTGTCGCTGGAATTTCTCCCCGGGCAGAGGTGAGGAAGGAAAAAAGCAGTGGGGGCCGGGACAGGAGGGGTACGTCAGGCAGGGTAATGGTAAAGCTTCCAGAAGAGCTCCCGGAGCCAGGACCATCCTGGCTGGCCTGCAGGCCCCAAGTCGGCCTGCGTATTGTGGCTGGTGTGGCTCCACGGCCCTTCCTCTAGGCTTTCAAGTCCTTGCACACATTCAGGTGTTTTACCTGGGAAGGGTGGGAACAGTTCAGCAGCAGCTGGCCTGGGGGTCAGCTCACGTTTACTCAGGGACGCCTCGGCACGGTCCCCCAGCTTTGCAAAGAAGACGCTCCTTGCGGGGGGGCTGCTGGCTGCATGGGAGACGATTCCCCACCTCTGACAAGCTTCAGAATTGTTTACAACTGGAGCAAGTGCCCTTATAGGGTTTTCCTCTGTATAACTGGTGGGTTCTGTTCTTTTTTCTTTTTTACTTTGAGGTAGGTTTTATTCCTCTTTTTTGTGTTTATAGATATAAGCATGGAAATAATTCATTCATATACATACATCTATGGGAAAGAAAGAACTTTTTTCTGTTTTATTTAATTTAATTTTTTGAATTTTACTTTATTTTTTTATACAGTAGGTTCTTATTGGTTATGTATTTTATACATATAAGTGTATACATGTCAATCCCAATCTCCCAATTCCTCCCACCACCACCACCGCCCCCACGGCTTTCCCCCCTTGGTGTCTATACGCTTGTTCTCTATATCTGTTTCTCTATTTCTGCCCTGCAAACCATTTCATCTGTATCATTTTTCTAGGTTCCACATATATGCATTAATATACAATATTTGTTTTTCTCTTTCTGACTTACTTCACGCTGTATGACAGTCTCTAGATCCATTGACGTCTCTATAAATGATCCAATTTCATTCCTTTTTATGGCTGAGTAATATTCCATTGTATATATGTACCACACCTTTAAACATTGGTCTGTCTGTGGGCATTGAGGTTGCTTCCATTACCTGGCTATTGCAAATAGTGCTTCAATGAACATTTCGGTGAATGTGTCTTTTTGATTTATGGTTTTCTCTGGGTATATGCCCAGTAGTGGGATTGCTGGATCATATGGTAATTCTATTTTTAGTTTTTTAAGAAACCTCCATACTGTTCTCCATAGTGACTGTATCAATTTACATTCCCACCAAGAGCGGAAGAGGGTTCCTTTGCCCCACACACTCACCAGCATTTGTTGTTTGTTGATTTTCTGATGATGCCCATTCTAACAGGTGTGCGGTGATACCTCATTGTAGTTTTGATTTGCATTTCTCTAATAATGAGTGATGTTGAGCAGCTTTTCATGTGCTTCTTGGCCATCTCTGTGTCTTCTTGGAAGAAATGTCTATTTACACCTTCTGCCCATTTTTGTATTGGGTTGTTTGTTTTTTTTAATATTGAGCTGCATGAGCTGTTTATATATATTGGAGATTAATCCTTTGTCCGTTGATTCATTTGCAAATATTTTATCCCATTCTGAGGGATGTCTTTTCATCTTGCCTCCTGAAGTGAGCAGTTCTGGGGTTTCCTGCCGTGTCACCTGGCCTGCTGAGGTGCTCAGTGGCTGGGAACCCAGGAGCCAGCAGCCTAGTGGGGATGCCGGGGACTCTCAGAGCCTTGGCAGATGTCTCTCCCGGGAGATACCCTAGCGAAAGTGGGGAAACATTTTGGGGATTACAGGTGGGAGAGAGTCACAGTCTCGTTTATGGTTCAGAAAGACCACGTTGGGGTGGGATGTGAGACGCACCGTGGGACAGGGAGGTTTGTCAGGCCTGATGGCGGAACCAGGCACAAGATCGGGCTTGGGCCAGGGCTGTGGGCGTAGAGGGGAATTAGTGTGGGAACTGGCCACAGACTGTTGTCGAAGTATCGGCTTCCCTGTGCACCGAGGCC
>NW_021148334.1:6737-9154 GCF_002837175.3 Physeter macrocephalus
AGTTACCCTGTGTGTGAGTCTGCTCGGGACCGCCGTGACAAATACCACAGACTGGGCAGCTTGGATAACCGGCCTATCTCCCAGTCCTGGATGCTGTCGGAGATCAAGGTGTCTGCACGCTATCTTCTCCTGAGGCCTCTCTTCTTGGTGCTTAGACGGCCATCTTCTCCCCAGGTCCTCACATGGTCTCCCCCTGTGCCTATCTGTGTCCTAGTCTCTTCTTGTAGGACATCAATGCTATTGGATTAGGATCCAGCCTAGTGACCTCATTTTTACCTTGATCACCTCTTGAAAAACCCATCTCCAAATACAGCCACATCCTGGGGTCCTGGGTTTAGCGATTCAGTACGTGAATTTGGGGAGACATGACTGAGCCTATACCATCCTCCTTAGGAACCAAGTGTGCCTCGGTCCTTCCTTCCCTCAGTTCGTACGAGGTGATTGAGGCCTCTCTTCTTGGTGCTTAGACGGCCATCTTCTCCCCAGGTCCTCACATGGTCTCCCCCTGTGCCTATCTGTGTCCTAGTCTCTTCTTGTAGGACATCAATGCTATTGGATTAGGATCCAGCCTAGTGACCTCATTTTTACCTTGATCACCTCTTGAAAAACCCATCTCCAAAAACAGCCACATCCTGGGGTCCTGGGTTTAGCGATTCAGTACGTGAATTTGGGGAGACATGACTGAGCCTATACCATCCTCCTTAGGAACCAAGTGTGCCTCGGTCCGTCCTTCCCTCAGTTCGTATGAGGTGATGTCATGGCTCAGGGAGAGGCCACTCGTGCAGAGTTTGTGTCCCAGCTGGGGAACCCTTCTCTGCTCTCTCTGATCGGGCAGTGGCAGTGCCAGCCCCCTCCTGAGGTGAGCAGTTCTGGGGTTTCCTGCCGTGTCTCCTGGCCTGCTGAGGTGCTCAGTGTCTGGGAACCCGGGAGCCAGCAGCCTAGTGGGGATGCCGGGGACTCTCAGGGCCTTGGTAGATGTCTCTCCCGCAGATACCCTAGTGAAAGTGGGGGAACTTTGGGGGATTACAGGTGGGAGAGAGTCACAGTCTCGTTGATGCTTCAGGAAGACCACGTTGGGGTGGGATGTGAGACGCACCGTGGGGCAGGGAGCTTTGTCAGGCCTGATGGAGGAACCAGGCACAAGATCGGGCTTGGGCCAGGGCTGTGGGCGTCGAGGGGAATTAGTGTGGGAAGCGGCCACAGGCTGTTGTCGAAATATCGGCTTCCCTTTGCACCGAGGCCGAACAGAAATACGGAGACGGGTTTTGGTGGAAGAGAAAGATGGCTTTATTTTTCTGCCAGGCAGCAGGGTCTATCAGGCCTGATGGAGGAACCCGGCAAAAGATCGGGCTTGGGCCAGGGCTGTGGGCGTCGAGGGGAATTAGTGTGGGAAGTGGCCACAGGCTGTTGTCGAAATATCGGCTTCCCTTTGCACCGAGGCCGAACAGAAATATGGAGACGGGTTTTGGTGGAAGAGAAAGATGGCTTTATTTTTCTGCCAGGCAGCAGGGAAGACACAGCCGGCTAGCGCCTCAAGAACTGGGCACCCCTGTTTGAGAATCACGGAAGATTTTGTATGTGGGGCTCCCGCAGTCCGGGCTATAGGATAGGATCAAAGTAGTGAAGGTCTTGCATTCCTCCTTTCCTTTGCATTATTTCAAATCAGTCACAGCTGACATCAGGTCGCCCGGTAATTGGGGTCCGGCAGACTGGTAATTGCGTCCGTTTGCCACTGGTGTATCGGCCGGTGACCTTGTTTCTGAAATGAAAAACTAGGGGGTGATTTGTTATGAGGGGCGTATAGAATCTAAGTGCTGGACATAATAAGGTTAGGGAGTGAGAGACGGGGGTTGTAACTCACACAGTTAGGGGCGATGGGTGCCGAAGGTAAATTGCATAGTGTCAGGGAGTGAGGTTAGCTTTGTAAAGTACAAACCTATTTACTACAAATGAGTGACAAAGTGAAACAAGGAGTGATGAGCTCTTTCAGGCCAGGTTACGTTTCTTCTCCAGCCTGTTCGCTGTCCCCTTGTTTCCCTTGTTCTCAGGGCAGGGAAACTTCATTTCTGTTTTTGCTGCAACAAGACTGGGGGGGAGGAGCTGACAGTCACTGGGGCACAAGAGGAGGAGCTGACAGTCCCTGGGGCACAAGGCGAGTGGGCGCCTGGGGGGCCCCAGTGTTACCGATCCGAACGTGGGTCCGCTCGCTCGAGTGCAGCAGAGCTAGTCTACTGACACCGGGTGTGGTGGAGGAAGGTGCAGCCTTAATAGTCAAAGTGCCAATACAAGGAGGCCAGGTGGCCTGTGCTCTAAAACCCCTAACTCCCTGAGGGATTTCAGCAAAGCAATTTTTTTTTTTTTTTTTTTTTTTTGTGCTATGCGGGCCTCCCTCTGTTATGGCCTCTCCCGTTGCGGAG
>NW_021148337.1:0-570 GCF_002837175.3 Physeter macrocephalus
ACGGCTCAGAATAAAAGGGAGAAAAAATAGAAAGGAAGGAAGGAAGGAAAGGGATAAAATAAAATAAAGTAAGATAAAATAAAGTTATTAAAATAAAAAATAATTATTAAGAAAAAAATTTTAAAAAGTCAAAACAAAACAAAAAAACGGACGGACAGAACGCTAGGACAAATGGTGAAAGCAAAGTTATATAGACAAAATCTCACACAGAAGCATACACATACACACTCACAAAAAGAGGAAAAGGGGAAAAAATAATCTATCTTGCTCCCAAAGTCCACCTCCTCAATTTGGGTGATTCGTTGTCTATTCAGGTATTCCACAGATGCAGGGTACATCAAGTTGATTGTGGAGCTTTAATCCGCCGCTTCTGAGGCTGCTGGGAGAGATTTCCCTTTCTCTTTGTTCGCACAGCTCCCGGGGTACAGCTTTGGATTTGACCGCGCCTCTGTGTGTAGGTCACCTGAGGGCATCTTTTCTTTGCTCAGACAGGAGGGGGTTAAAGGAGCAGCTGATTAGGGGGCTCTGGCTCACTCCGGCCCGGGGGCGGGAGGGGTGTGGATGTGGGGG
>NW_021148337.1:2985-4026 GCF_002837175.3 Physeter macrocephalus
TGGAGCCTGTGCTCCGCAGCGGGAGAGGCCACAACAGAGGGAGGCCTGCATACCACAAAAAAAAAAAAAAAAAAGTAACCTTGTATTTATATGGAATGAGAAAATTAATTGGTCTTACTGATTTACTATAACAGTCATAACTATCACAAATCATAACTCAAAATTTTAGTGAGGTCCAAGCGAGTATAGCTAATTTCAGTGAACCCATCAGTGTTCACTTAGTTAAAACAAACACCAAGCACATAAGCCTCCATGGTATCATAGTGAAGTTTTTCTATTATAACCTTACCAATTCCTTATGAGCTCAACTTTACATCAACTTCCATTAAATATACATGACTCACTAGTAGTATGAAACTATTCTAATCTCTAATCTCCATCCCTTACCCCCTCACCCCAACCAATATGTAGTACAGAAAGGATTCCAATGCTTTAAGCCCGGACATGCTATCCAAGTCCTTTAAACTAACGATAAATTATAATATGATGTTTAGTTTTGAATATATATCTCGGGATTTGTTGTTTACTCCTAGGGTGGCCCTTGGGAGCCTGGAGAAAATGGTAACCCATGGTGAGTGAAAGGCAACTGCCTGAATTGCCATTGTAAGTGGTGGGGAAGGATTCAAGAGCCCCCGGAAGTGGGTATTCTGAATCAGATAGATTATGTGAGGCCAAGAGACCCATCAGAAGATTATGTTCCACAGTAGGGCCCAGAGGCCAAACCATTCACCAAAGATATTGGGGATGCACTGGTGAGAGGAGCACCATCACCGAAATGGTCAGCGATGATCCTTCTCTGCAGGCCAGACAGAATTAACTCCACAGGGAAAAATTTACGAATTCAACTATGTCAAAATTAAGAACTGGGCTTCCCTGGTGGTGCAGTGGTTGAGAGTCCGCCTGCCGATGCAGGGGACGCGGGTTCGTGCCCCGGTCCGGGAGGATCCCACATGCCGCGGAGCGGCTGGGCCCGTGAGCCATGGCCGCTGAGCCTGCGCGTCCGGAGCCTGTGCTCCGCAACGGGAGAGGCCACAACAGTGA
>NW_021148337.1:4938-9151 GCF_002837175.3 Physeter macrocephalus
CTCTCCCGTTGCGGAGCACAGGCTCCGGACGCGCAGGCTCAGCGGCCATGGCTCACGGGCCCAGCTGCTCCGCGGCACGTGGGATCTTCCCGGACGGGGGCGCGAACCCGGTTCCCCTGCATCGGCAGGCGGACGCGCAACCACTGCGCCACCAGGGAAGCCCTGAAAAGATTTTTTTAAGGCTCCAACAATCATAAGCTTTTTTTAGTTCATGTGTCTGGTTTCACTGTCAATAAAACTGCCTCACATACTTATTTGGCATTTGATCTATTTCCGCATAGTTCCATGAGCCAATATGTATTAAAGTTCATCCTTGTGTAGATTTCTCAAATCTCATTTATTACTTTATTTCCTCTCTGCTGTGCTTTTCTTTTTCACATGCTACTATAAGCCATGATAACAATTAGGTGGAAAGGTTATATCCTCAATTAGAGTTTTGCCACAGACCTGAGTCTTAATGGATTTTTATCACTCATAACATTGCTCAGTCTTACTGATTACTGTCTGGAGCCTAAGAGAAGACAGCTTTTCTAACTCTGAAGGCCTTGCCTTTTATCAATGGGTACTGGCTCAGTTGTAAATGAATATTTTTCATTATTGGAAAACCTTCAAGACTGCCATCTGTGATATCTTTAAAAACACAGACAATGAAATAAAACAGTCTTAAATACACTTGATTAATAAAGCCTTTTTTCTTTTATGGACTCAAGCTTAGTTGATCTTCTGGCATTGCTAAGAACAGATGAAGTGCCCTTAGATCAATCTGCAATGGCTTCAATCTGAAGTGCACCTCATAAAGTCACTAAGAGCCAAGGTGGATTGTATCTTGTGCTTTCCTGGACCAGGTTCTTCCTCCTCTGTTATCCAACAATTTTGAAATCGTATCTCTTTCAGATGACAGTCCTATCATAATTTCAGTTGAGAATGCAACTAGAAAGCATCTCATCATTCAGACAACTCACTCATTCATTAATGACAAACTACGAAAAGTATAACAAAAGAGTTCTTTGTATAATTGAAATTCTGGAGAGTTTTAAAAATATGGCATATGCATAAGAATAGTGTAGGTGTGTTACCTATCACAGGGCATTCATTCTGTAAAGTCATTTACAGAAGCAGTTCCTATTTCTGTCATTTCGATTTTGTGACCATGATCTTAGTTCCACTAAATATGTTTTTTGTTTTATGAACAGGTGCTAACTTAAATTATAATTCACTTTGCTATGGAGAAATTTCAGGAAAATTTAAATAGCCCTTGAGAGAAGACATAATGGGATTTACCAGACTAGAATTGAGATCCCATTGTTTGCTTTCCATTCAGTTGAAATAAATTTGCATTCTTCTTAATTCAGTCTGTCATATATTAACATTTTAAATAGGATACGACCTTTAACTTGACCCTTCATTTCTTTTCATATTCAAATATGACATGTCATTCCCCAAAATAAAATTTCAAAATTAGCTTCACTTCCTGTATACATAACAAATACTTTGAAAAACATTCTGGATTTACTCTTATGCAAACATTGTGAAAGAGACAATTAGTCACTATTTAATAAATAAAGATTACTGGTGAGAAGGTGGGATCATTAAGAACCATCTTAGATGTCCCCTTACCACATGTAATCTTTTTTTTTTTTCATTTATTCACCCCATAACTTGGAGCCTTTATAATAATGTGTAATGTACCATTTTATTGTTCTGAACATTTAGAAACAAATTTTATGGGATATTTAAATTATGGAGTGGAGCAAAATCTTCTTACTCCAGTTGAGCAGAACAAATGAGTTTTTAAAATACTCCACTGGCTATAATTAACTTTTTAAAAATTCCCAGTTAACAGGTTTCTTTAGTAATTTAACTGCTCTTTAAATTCATTTTATTTTACGCAAGGACATTTAAAAACCATTGGCCAAAATTAATGGACAATAACAATCCTGTTAACTTTTGAGAAATTATAGTCACTCCTAAATGAGTTTGCATTGACAGAGCCATTTTGTGAATTGTTTGAGGAATAGTTAATTTGTTTTCTAGCTGATCTATTTGTATTTGCATCTTCTTTCTATAATTTTTATGCCACACATGACTTCTATTGACTTCCAAATTAGATCTTGATTTCCCAATCTAAATGAGAGAAGTGAGCATTCCAGTTTTAGCTGGAGGTCACTTTGAAGCAGGCAACTCTAGAGATGTCATGAAAAACAAGAACAAAACAGAAGGCTCCCTATACTTTCTCAGTATCCATTAATCTGCTGTGCATTCTTCTTCGCCTCCTCATTATCATCCTCATGATTAATATACTTGTTTATTGGCATATATCTTCTATTGATCCCCTCCTACTTCTTCTCATTTGAAATCTTTGAGATACCAACTTGAGTATTTTGTAGACGTGGCAAATGAACCTTAAAGAAGGAAGGTAACTTGTCTAAGATCCTAAATTTAGCAAGAGGCAGAGCAGGCTTTCTATCCAATGGTAACTCTTTGTTTCCTAACTTATATTAGGAAAATAAAGAGATCGTTCTAAGGGACAACTAAAAAATAAACAAGCAAAAAGCACAATTAAAACATTAAAAAAGAAAACTATCAATCTCAATCTTACCTCAAATCAAAAATTCAGTTGGGGGAAAGTGCTGGACTTCACAGAGAGGTAAGTTCTTTTTCCCTTTGACTCTGTGGGGCCTTTTGTTTGTAACCCAGCTTCACAGGTTAAAAAAAAGCATCTACAATAAGATGAATGTAGTGGTTTTTGTATAATTTTAGGACAAGCAGACTCAACTTCCAATAGGACAGGTGCCTACCAGGTGCATATCCAGTAGATATTTTAGACATTGAACTGACAGCACTGAAATGGAAGGAAGAAATAATTCTAGTTTGTGTACTTACTACGTGGCATTTGTCACTAAACCTGCTTGGGCCCTTTTTTTCCCCCTCACTTTTAAAATTAGATCCGATGATTTTTACCGAACTCAGGTCCAGCTGTGCGCTGCTCAAAAAAATCAGAGAGAGAGACATGTTGGTAGAAAAGAAAGTTGCTTTTAACCAGAATGCTGGCAATCTGGGGGATGGTACATTCAGTGTCCCCCAAAAGCCACCTCCGAAGATTCTGCTCAGCCATGAAAGTTTTTTAAAGGGACAAAATGGAAGTAATCTCAGTTAATCATTGAGATGGGGGGTCAGAGTCGTTGCCATCCCCCACTGTGTGCAGGCTTGTGTGCAGCCTTGTCGACTTCTCGTGATTTTTCTTTAGATGCTCTCTTGTTCACACAGTTTGTTCGCAAGACTACTGAAAGGGAAGCTAGAGAAGAGATCTGGTCATCTGTTAATTACTTATTCTTCATTTCTACTTCTTTGGTCTACGGAAAGAACCAGCAGTTAGGCAAGGTGTTGTGTTATCAAAAGATCTGAAAGGTGTACTAGGCCCAGAGATGAGTAGAGTATGGGGGTGCCTGGTTTAAGGTTAGTGTCAAGACAAAAGGGCCTCCCGCGAAGAGCTCTTTCCTCCCAAAAACTGCTTACATGATTGATATAGTTGAACTAGCTTCTGCAGTTTTTATGCAAATTTGAAAAAGATAAAATACATTAAATTACCTTTATAAAGTATAAAGCACTGTAGAGATATTAGGCATTACTTAATATTGCCTAATACTGAAACATGATATTGTACTGATACATGGAATAATTAGCAGTTTTGGTATCAGGAAACCTAAGTTTTATCAGTAGCTAATTTGTGCTTTGTACAATTGACTAAATTTTCTACTCTAGTTTTCTTTTTCTGTTGAATAAGCTATAACAATTTGAGTCTAGGTAGGCCTAGGAAATTGACTTAAAAATAAAGTCCTTAATGTGGTACATTTTTCTAAAGTTCCCAATATCCATTTAACTTTACTCTTGGTAAATCTTTCCCCTAAGCCTGTAGTTCTTATGCCATTCCCTAGAGAGAATTTGGTTTAAAAAAAAAAGAAAAAGAGCAGAGTTCCATAACCCTTAAATATGCAAAGGTAGAGTTAATTAGAAATGTTCAGGAGTTTTATAACTAAAGGAGGGACACTTACTGAGAACAACATTTTCCCCCCCATAGGCCTTAAAGTGATAGAGTTAAAACAATCAGGCTTCTGTGAGATTGCTCCTAATATGATGGGACTTTCAACATTTATTTCCAACAGGAAGTTCTAGTGTTGATTACATATAATCAGGGATCTGATGGTTTCTGAGA
>NW_021148339.1:0-618 GCF_002837175.3 Physeter macrocephalus
AGCCTATCTGGATGCATATATGTGCACGACTTTGCATACATACGTGCACATACGAGCGTACTTGGTAGTGCGGGTAGTGCGAGACCAAGTGGAGGGAAGGAATCCCGAAACTGCGCAGTGGGGCAGAGGAACTGGATTGAGGAGCGCGTGTATGATACTGCTTCGACGTGCATGTGTGTAATAGCGCAGGCGAGGATCTGATAGAAAAGTGGTTTGGGAAGAGGCAAATCTGACTGGCTGCAGGGTATCATCTAGTATGATTGTGCGCAGTCTGCTGTAAGCCACGGCGAATTCTTCGTATTGTAATGCCAGTGCTAATATGTCAGATGCTCTGGGGGCTGCACTTTAGTGTGCGAGTAAAAGTAGAGGCGCATTTTTGCAGTACCTACCCTTACGTGTACACATGTGTAGGTAGACAGAAAACACCGGTAGACCCACGCGTGGAGGCATTTATATATTCGCGCGTAAGCGCAGTATGTCAGTTGCAACCCGTCTCAAACATTTACTTCGCTGAACTGGTCCTTACAACACAGTTCATCAATAGGCAACAGAAACATCGAGAGATCCGCATATGGATGCTTCGCTGAACTGGTCATTACAACACAACTCATCAATAGA
>NW_021148339.1:1676-3425 GCF_002837175.3 Physeter macrocephalus
CCTACAACAGTCCACTTGTTTTGCCGTGACGTGCTTCAAGGACCATAGTCCTGATTTTATATGCACCTTCGTGGCTTCGCCCAGAACGTTTTGGATTCACGTCAGCAACCGGGCCACTTTTTCTTGTCAGTGTGTTAGAAACCATGCCGTTCAAGTGCCGGCCACGGCCACCTCTCTCTACCTGTTCAACAAAGTCATGAGTGTCGATGGCTTGACATGTGGCGTACGCTTACCGAATTCCTCTAACAAAGTTGTTTTTCCCTAAATTAGATCTTGTAGGATCTAACGTACCTGGCCCGACACATGTTGTACACTGAGCACACACTCTAGAAAAGTAATATTCTCCTGTAAAAGGTCGTCTACGCGGGTGACTTATCCCCTTCTATTACTTCACTATTTACATCTCAACTGGATCTACACAAGCCAGCGAACATGTCACTCATCGACTTCTTTTGTTTTACAGTAGTGTGCAACACGCTATGCGTTGGTATATGGATATCCAACATGCAAGCATAAATTGTGATACTGCTGCTGAATTGTACTACGGGGACATGGACGCGTCTAGTTATACGGTAGGATAGTAAGATTTTAATGCGTAGTACACACCTAATATCTAAGTACTACTACAATCGTTTAAGCCAAAAGTACTTCCGTTCAGTAGGTAATATCCACAACAACAAAAAAATATTTCGCGTAGGTCTGAGGCAGTGTCAATGCATTTCGATCGGTACGATTTTCACATGCAGTACGTTGTGCCCTAGAAGTGCAACACCCCAGACCTGTGAAACAATTGTCACCCACCAAGTAGTATGCTTACAAACGCACAAAACCCAGCAGGGAGCACGACAGTATACACGTTATTAGTAAAAGTAAATGCCACATCTATGTATAGACGCCTGCCGACAAGTGCCCGTACAACTGCACAGGACGCCTGCATGGAAAACGCAGTATTACGTATGCTCCATATATGTGTATCCGCAAAGTAGACAGACAGTGTTCTGTCAATAATCCCCCACTGGAATGCACACTTGCATACATCCTGCTCCATTATTCCAACCCATATGGTGTATACGAAGCTGTGCGTAACAGACATGTGTATATTAGTTGCTCTTGTGTGAAGCGTAAAGATACTGTTTCGAGGCTAGTAAGAATTGTAGCACGTTGTCTGTCTTTCTACAGGTAACAGCTTGAGCTTCTCTGTGTCTGCATGCAGATGTGGACAACACTTAATACCTAGCTGATACGGATTTCGTCGAGCACCAGCAGTAGCACAAGCACTAGCACGCTGCTACGTGTCATCCTCCAGGCTCAGGGGAAGATCAACGAAATTTCGCGTGTTCGTACGAGTCAATGTAGATTTCCTACACGCATACGAGAAAACGTATGTGTATATATAGATATAGATACGCTTACATACACGCTGCATGCGGGTAGGAAGTCGCAACGGTTAGCAAGCGCATGGAAGAAATATGCGTGGCTCCGAACGTAGATTTACCAGACTCTTGACACACCGTGGAAAATAATAAAGCTACACTTGAGGACCTCTCATCCTCTTCTTGTACGGGACGCGTTCTTCTAGTCTCCTTGTCCTCGTTCTTGGTGAGTTGTCTGGGCATCGAGGTATATATGTTTCCCCTCTCCATTGCATCACTCGTCTTTCTCCTCGCCGTAGACAGTAATACGTACATGTTTCCTTCCCTCCCCCCCGTTTCATATATTTAGCTTCTCTCTTGCCTCCATCAGCGCTAA
>NW_021148339.1:3860-5031 GCF_002837175.3 Physeter macrocephalus
TTATTTCTTTCCAATTTAGAGTCGCTAGTTTTCCCTTCACGACTGTGTCATGGATTCTGGAGCAATCACATACGCTCCCGTTATAGTTCAGCAGCAGGAGCCACTGCGTCATGCGAGTTATCCTCTAGCATAATGTTTTAAACAAGTTGCATTTCCACCTGCTAACCCATCAGGGTTAGCAGCAAATCCCTGATTTTGTGGCTAATGATCCGCATAACTGCTTATATGCTGACCGGCGCTTCTCGCTGGGATCCTAGAGATGCGTCTTCCTGCAATCCTTGAAATCATTTCCTGTTCCCAGATAGTGCAAGTGCTGCTGTAGGACTACGATTCTGCAGTACTTTCTCTTGTATTCCCCTTCCGTCTTGACAATGCTGTCGTTTTCTCCTGCTTTTCTTTACTTAAATGGGTTGATCTATTCTCTTATTCCCCTTCTACCGTATAAAATCCACAAGCTTTAATCACCGTCCTGTTCCTGAATTCAATATGAACGTATCTGGTTATCCGATGGGTTTGTGATACCTGAAAATTATTAGTAACGGGCTTCCATCCTTGTCAACGCCTTTCTCGAGTTCACATACATGGGCATTTCCTGATATATTTTTACTCCTCCTGCGGACATATTTGAGTATTATCGTTCACTTCTAATGGTCGTCATCAATTTCGACATTACCGCTGCGATTAAGTTCCCTTCTGACTCTGCCCCCTTCCGTCGCTCCACTTTTCAGTGTCGATACTTTCGTGAATCTGTCGCTGGTGTCGGTAGCTCAGGGGTCTTCTCCAATCCCATTCTTGCGCGACCTTGCACAAAAATCTTTTATCACTGTTTCTTTCTACACTACGGGTACTTCCCTCTCTTTTTGTGTCCACTGCGTTTCTTGACTCATGAAAAATTGCTCTGGCTTCTCTCATGATACAACAGGAATTTGACTGGTTATCTGAGTACTTCTGACCTCCAAAAATGAAGTTTGCTGCGATCTCGACGCCTTGTCGTATGAATTCTCGTGTTTTTTATTTGTGACAATGTTCTTTTCTTCCTTGACTGTTCGTGTAGAAATTTTACAGTGTACGTGGGAATATGTGGCCCTGCTGAGTGCGGCATGCTTTAGGATGGACTGAAGCTTTTCTTTGTATATACGCGGCTACGTAGATGTTGTGTGAATGGATGTAT
>NW_021148339.1:6445-8024 GCF_002837175.3 Physeter macrocephalus
CAACTTCTCTTGCGGGTTACTGGAAGTATGTACGGGTTGAGGCGCACTCACGCCTACGGCGTGAAATTCTGTCCACGTGGGTAGGAGCGCACTAGTAGAGAAGCTTCCACTTTCCAAAGTCCTGGACCGCAGCTGCAGCGTGAAAGGCCAGCACGGGTAACGTACGCGTAATGCTTTTAACACTGAAGGTCTCTGCGTGAAACACATATATCCATCTACATGTAATATATGCATATAGTACGCACGCTTGCGCGTACATTTGTGAGTACGTCTACACGTGTGCGCGTGCATATTTTACAATAGGAATCGCATGTACGTGCGTTTATCTTGACTATGTACAAGTGTGCGGGCTGCGTCCACGGATATGTGTGAAACTGCTCACTACACCATATAAGCTCGGCGCGGAGATAGTCGCGCTGTCCCTGCAACTGCAGCCTGGCTCTGTGCCCTTACCTCAAAACCAGCGACATGTGCGTATATGTGGATAGAGAGCGAGAGAGAGAAAGGTCTACTTACATAATTATGTGTAGATACGTACGTATATACGCATACAGTACCTATACGTAAGAAAAAGACTACTCGCAATGAGGGGGAAACAGGCACGCCACCTGTGAGCGAAGGCGGGCGCCTTCCTCAGCGAAGTAGGTGTCTGTTCCATCAGGCAGTTGCATGCGTGTGTGTGTGTGTGTGTGTGTGTGTGTGTGTGTGTGTGCATGAGAGAGGGAGAGAGAGAGAGAGAGAAAGAGAAGAAGGAGAAGGGGAAGGGGAAGGAGGAGAAGGAGAAGAAGGAGAAAAAGGAGAAAAAGAGGGAGGGAAGGGGGAGGGGGAAGTGAAGGAGGAGAAAGCAGCAAGAAATATCAAGGTCATGTTGTTTTTATTTTTTGATGAATACATATCAATGTAGCCTGAGTGATGAGGGCAAATATGTTTTATTACATAATAATGATGATATAGTAATACTATATATTGTTCAATTATATTGCTCTGTTGCTCACTATAATTTTTATCTTCTATCCAGTTTGGAAGTCAGATATGTAGAGACGAATTACAGAGAATGACATAAATTTTGCATTATGCATAATCAGGCAATAGTTATTTTATAAATACAGTTGACCCTTGAACATGATGGGGGAGGGGAGTTTAGGGGAACCAATGCTTCGCCCAGTCGAAATCTGCAAATAATTTATAATTGGTCCTCTGTGTAAGTAGTTCCTCTGCATATTCAGTTCCTCCTTATCTGAGGTTCTGCATCTGCAGATTCAACCAGGTGGATTGCCTAGCATTGGAGTATTTGCTATTGAAAAAAATCTGCATATATATGTGCCACATCTTCTTTATCCGTTCATCTATTGATGGACCCTTAGGTTGCTTCCATGTTCTGGCTACTGTAAATAGTGCTGCAATGAACATTGTGGTACATGACTCTTTTTGAATTATGGTTTTCTCAGGGTATACGCCCAGTAGTGGGATTGCTGGGTTGTATGGTAGTTCTATTTTTAGTTTTTTAAGGAACATCCATACTGTTCTCCATAGTGGCTGTATCAATTTACATTCCCACCAACAGTGCAAGAGGGTTCCC
>NW_021148339.1:8500-9134 GCF_002837175.3 Physeter macrocephalus
AAGAAAGGAGGAAGGAGGGAGGAAGCTCTGTGGTTCGAACTACCAAAAGGTCACATGCAAAATCTACTTCACATGGAGGGGCGTCTTCTCGAAAGTCAACAGCGAAAAGCCATGCTGCATCAGGAGAAACGAAGAGTGAAGGCAGGGGGGACACCATTGAAGAACATGGCAAAAGCGAAAGAAGTACAGGAGGCGCTGCCTCCGACAACCGCTGTGTTTGAAAGGGAGGAGAGCGACTCGTGCCGAAGTACGTGTTGTAGTGTGCGGCTGCAGCAAGCTATTCTGGTTGTTTCCCCTAGAAAACAGGTTGACTGGTCTGCACACATATATGTATACGCACTTGTAAGTACGTGCATGTATAGGCGTACACTCATGCTTCTCTGTGGATGCGCATGGATGTATATTTTTATTTGTGTCCATGGAGAACGCACAAACACAAATACGGACAAAGCACCTGATGTACTGAGGGCACAAATATGCGGCCACATGGGAACGTATTAAGGACACAAAGGACTTCTATTGGTAAGGCTTTTTTAGTGTCGTAGGTTACCACCAAGAGCTAAAATGAAGCACAGAGAAGTATATCTTACATGCGTGGTGTTTGGGAGACTTGTGTAGATGAGCACCTGAGCCC
>NW_021148340.1:0-612 GCF_002837175.3 Physeter macrocephalus
GGGGAGAAAAACGTATCCCAAAGAGGCAACAGCAGCAGTCCTCGGCGCTTGTATCAGAGTCCTCTTTTTTCATTTACATGTTCCGCCTCTCCTGCAGATGCACACAGTGCTGCAGGTGTTGCGCAGCCAGAGCACTACTTCCTAGGCACTGCTGAGCAGAGTATTTCTCTTTCTGGGTTGCCTTCTGCAACAACAGCACCAGCAGGATCACTAGCCACACCGAAAGCTCCAGGCGGAGCAGCTGGCGTAACCAAAACAACCAGCACGGCACAGAGAGGACACCTGGAACATGTAGAACACCAAGCAGCGCGAAGAGAAGGCAAAAGCTTTAGCGGCTGTTCGTGCACACGATCCAGCCCAAGATACACCGCAGAGGCACACGGCTTTCCTCTCCGCGCGTGCCAGTATTCACACCGAGGCACATCCCAGCGGAGACGTGCTTTAAGGGTGTCACCTTCACGCAGCAACAGCAGTGGCAGCAGCAGTAGCAACAACAACAAAAACAACAGGAGCAACAACAACGGTAGCAGCAGCAATGGCAGCGAGGGCAGGGCTTCACGCCATGTCTTGGCGGCGTGGAGGGGGTGTCCGGTGCGGTCGACGATGGTCCGA
>NW_021148340.1:2045-3693 GCF_002837175.3 Physeter macrocephalus
GCAGCCTTATTACCGCCAGTGGCTTTCCCGTCCGCAGTCGCATGGGGTCTCCGTTTCCACTGCGTCACTGTAGTCCTGCAGCTGCTGCTGTGCTGCGCAGACCTCTCGACGCTTCTGTGAAACGGATACCGAAGAGCCCACCGCGGCGGCAGCAGGTTCACCGGCTTCAGCAACAGCAGCAGCATCAGCGAACCGCCCTCTTTCCATCTTTGCAGAACAGCGTACATTTCTCTCTTGCAGCCAGTGCGGCGCAGAAGAAGCAGCAGCAGCGACAGACGCAGAGTGGACAGAGCAGCAGTGGCACGCTGCTGCTTCAGCGGCCCCGACCCAGCAGCAGCTGCGTTTTCTTACACTCACAACCCAGCGGAGCAGCCGGAAAACACGCACAGAACTCTATGGTGGTTGTCGAGCGGCAACTGGAGTCACGAAACCTTCAACAGCGATTGCAGCGGATCTCCACGCGGCAACTTGTAGAGAGAAGAACCGACCAAGCTAGCAGGCACGCACCTCCTCCGCCTGCATACACACGCAGTGATACGGTCACATATACATGAATGTACACAGACATATATATATATATATATATATATATATATATATACGGTGCGTTCGAGTGTATACTCCCGACGTTACCTATATTTATACGTAAACGCAGAGATAAATGCGAATATATACGTACACGTGTGCAACTCAATTGAAAAGTCTGCGAGCTCTGCGCTCGTGTGGTGCCAAACGTAGATGAGCTGCAGTTGTTGCAGCAGGTATCCCTGCCTTACGGAGGGGTTAATTCGAAAACATTTTCTGAAAACGGGTATGTCAGAAACATTTAGTAGAACTGCAGTCCCTCGCAGTCAACGCCGGGGATACCCCTTCGGTCCCTCGCAGTCAACGCCGGGGATACCCCTTCGGAACATCCGCCTTTGAACGGTTTTTGTGTTCTCCTCTGCGTCTGCTAATCGTGGAGCAGTCCGCTTATGCGCGTCCTACACGCACATGCAAGGGAGTTTCGTTCACGCTTTTTTCATTTAAAGACCGAATGAGAATGTCTGGGCGTAGGCAATCACGTACGCATGTTGAAATGAGGATTACCATGTAGTTGTGGACCTCACCGTGGCTTTTCGGTTCCCGAATATGTGTATATGTATCGATCCTTATATTTATGTCTTTGCATATGTATTCGTGTTTGTCTGAATACATGTGTATATACATGCACAGCAGAGATGATTTTCTAGAATATCACAGCTGGTGTATTTGAGCGGAACGCACGTTCAGTAGGAATGTTGATACACTGTTCAAGATTTGTTTTTCTCTCGTGTAGCTCGAATGAACATCTTCTCCACTATCACGGATGCATGTTTTATGACGGATGCTTGTTTTATCTTTCCCGTTTTCCGGTTATTAAAACTTCCCGTCGCTCAGGTTCAGGGTTCCTCATCTTCTTTGTCAATTGGTTAAATCTATGTGCACTTGCCTACACTCAGACATATACCTTTCCTAACCAAATACATATATATATATATATATGTATGTGCACGTACATACATACACATATTCATACGTGCATATATATAAATGTATACATACTTACCTACATGCCTACATACAGAAACACATGCCTACATATAGATATATATATATATATATATAT
>NW_021148340.1:5162-5403 GCF_002837175.3 Physeter macrocephalus
TTCTAAAGTGGCGGTGTTCATGTATGCAGCACAGGATGTCTGGATTTTGCTGCTGAATTATTTGTTGAAAGGAGACTTTCTCGTTCGTCGCGCTCAATCACCAGTCGAGCGACGTTTGGACGGACGCATCTGCTATACGACTATGTCTTACGCTAGAGTACTTACGCGCTAGTTTTTAACAGCCATCGGAATTAGCGCCCTCTTCACCAGTTTTGAACAAGAGTTCTAAAGGTGGCTTCCT
>NW_021148340.1:8771-9129 GCF_002837175.3 Physeter macrocephalus
TTACTTTTCACGTGCTCCACCAAGTGCTGACGATAAATCTACCTCTTTTCTGCTTTTCAAGCAGCGTGCTTTCCAGTATTCCGCAAGTTCAAATTTATGGTTCGCGGCCAGCGGTCTTCTTCTCCGCATTAGTCCTCCACTTCTTGCTAAAACACGCCTCTTTCTTCTCTAGGTACCAACTCTTTCTCGATGTTGAAAGTCGCCTTATAGTTCGCCCGCTCCTCGTTCACATCGGTATCTCTCGGTATCTTTCGGTAACTGAGAGGCTTTACTCGCATATGGATGCTCTATACGGCCCTTTGCAACAGGCGGTCTCCGTCCCCAGAACCTCTCCCATTTCACCAGAGGAAACCGAAAA
>NW_021148341.1:0-7164 GCF_002837175.3 Physeter macrocephalus
TTCCTGTCCAAGAATTGTATACATTACCAAGGTCTAAAGATTTCTTCCTGTGGTTTCTAATAGAGGTTTTATAACTCTGAGCTTTGCATTTAAGCAATGATCTATTTTGAAATAGTGTGAGATAAGTGTTCAAGTTTTTTTTTACTATGGATATCCAATTGTACCTACATAATTTGTTGAAAAGACTATCCTTTCTCCAGTGAATGATCTTGACATATTTGTCAAGAGTTAATTGTCCATATATGTTTGAGTCTAGATCTGGACTCACTAGTCCATCTCATTGATCTATGTGTCTATATTTATACATTCGCCACACTGTCCTAATCACTGTAGCTTTTTATTAAATCTTGTAATTAAGTAGTGCTCTTCTAGAAACTATTCAGTGTCATACATTCTCTGCCTGTCCACCTGGAAAATCTCTAAAAACTACAAAATCAAATATACTTTGATTAAAAATATGATGTGAATAATAAGATAATAAACATAAGAAATAAAACTAAATTAATCTTGTGTTGCATTTGCTTCCTAATTAAGAAAATAATCCCAGAAATAAAAGACAAAAGCTGGTAGATTGGGTACATAAAAATTAAAGTTTCTTATAATGAAAATCATCATAAAAAGTGAAAGTAGGAAAAAATATTTGCTCCACATTTAAAAAACAAGAGATTGATATTTCAAATGTTCCTAAAGCTTGACAGTTAGTAGTGTTCAACTACAGAAGAAATAAATAACAATATAAATGTGGAAAAATTCAGACAAATGACAATCTCCGACTGCAAGAGCTAGACTATTTATAACCTCTGTAGAGACAGGCAGCAAAGGCATGTCTAGCTGTCTGGAGAAATTTTGAAGAGTATTCATGTGATTCTTTGGTGTCTGGTTCCTTTTGGTGAGGAAGGGAGGTAGTGATTTGCTGGCAATGTTTACAAACCCATTTTTTTTAAATACAAACAAACACACAAAAAGCATCAGTTGGCTTCCATAGTGTAAAGCTTTCTACTCTAGCATAAAACTACCAACAATTTAAGGACAGGGCCAGCAAAATTCCTGAAATTTATCCATTAGCTTTCAAGCAAATAGGAGCCAGCTCCAGTACACCACTGCAGTTGGCTCTTTGAATTCAAATTCTGATTAGTCTACTAACTGATTAGTCTATGAGGTTTTCTGCCATTTTTAAGGATGAAGGGGTTTACAGCCTGCCACCCCAAAATACAACACTTTGGTATGAGGATTACATTGAGCTGAAAGCGATCAAGACCCAGCAGACTAGAAAAAGCTTTTTACCTCCACTTTAAGTGCCTAAAAAAATAGGCATTTCCTCACTGTGGGAAAATCTGCAATTATAAAGGAAATTTACATTAGAAAGAGGGCTTATAACAGTGAAAGAGCTATTATCAGAGATCACTTTTTTATATTAATTTATTTATTTTTGCTGTGTTGGGTCTTCATTTGTGTGCAAGGGCTTTCTCTAGTTGCGGCGAACGGGGGCCACTCTTCATCGCGGTGAGCGGGCCTCTCACTGTCGCGGCCTCTCTTGTTGCGGAGCACAGGCTCCAGACGCGCAGGCTCAGTAGTTGTGGCTCACGGGCCCAGTTGCTCCACGGCATGTGGGATCTTCCCAGACCAGGGCTCGAACCAGTGTCCCCTGCATTGGCAGGCAGATTCTTAACCACTGCGCCACCAGGGAAGCCCCAGAGATAACTTTTTACCTGAGAAACTTATTTTTATAACTTTTTACCTAAGAAACTTATCTTTATATTAGTACACACTTTGTTGAGCAAACATTCCTTCCCCTCACCTTCCTGTGAATACACTCCTCCAATCCCAAGAGCCCCAAACTCATATCTCTTTCCGAAGCTCAGATGGTATATAAGTCTCAGTCATCTGGGCTCCTTTTGGGTCTCATATCTTTGTTTAAAATATTTTTTCTCTTGCTAATCTGTCTCATGCCAAGTTAATTCTTAGACCAGCCATAGACCCTACAAATGTAGAAGGAAAAAATTTTCCTTCACTTTAAGGGTAAGTTGTTAGCTTTGTGTATCTTTAGGGCCAGCACCCAGTCAGAAGACAGATATCCTGCCAGTTATTTTAAGAGAGAATAAAAAATTATTGTTTTTAAAGTATGAAGTATTATTAACTGGGTAACTGAATAGGAAAAGCGGGTCACTAACGTAAGTAACATGGAGTTAGCACCGGCAGGGAACATCTAGCATCCCAATGGCAATGAGAAGAAGGTGGAACAATAAAATCTTACAAACATGGGCTCTGCACCAGCCTGCTGCTGGAGTCTCTAAGTTATAGCCACTGACCTAAAATAAAAAGACTTCCAGCTATTTGTCTAGCAAAAATTGGTTTATGGGGGATCAACAGAGAATAGCAATTTGGTGTCTGCAGACATGGTGATCCATGTGCAAGTGTCCGCATGGCAAGGGAAGGAGAGCTTTTTTATAGGGGAAAAAGGCAGTTGGGAGGTTTATAGTAAACAAAGAGTCCAAAGCTTTTCATTGGCCCAGTTGTTGCCAGGAAAGAAAAGGAGGTCTTTTTCCTGTTGGGCTCTATTACTGCCACAGGGCATGACTCTTCTGGTGTCTATTGAATTGAGCTGTTTGTTTATTAATTTAAAAAATTGTTTCCCTTTTGATCAAGAGCTTTCTCTGAAAGCATAACTGATCAAGCATCAGGTTTTCCAGCACCTTTTTAACCCTCAATGCAGGGAAGAACCTTTCCTGGGTATAGTGTCTCACTTTGGAGGGTAGGTGCACAGATTGAACACTGTTCAGTTCACATTCAAGTCACAAGGAAGGGTAGGATGGAGGGCTCTCAGGCATTCTATCTAAAGTTCATATATCTTCAAGATCATAGACACTGGAGATCATCTGAAGTGTTATGTCATCATCAAAAGTTTGTCAATAAACTTCCACCAGGGCTGCTTCAGATATCTTGGGAAAGCTGACTTGTCAGATGTCATGTGGGTCACCAGATGATGTGCAGGTCCAGTCAGTGTTTGATACTTCTTTTAGGTGCATCACATGAATCCAAGAGTCTATTCTCAATAGTGTGAGGGAACACAGTTTGGTTAGCAGTACCTGATAGGGACCTTTCCAGTGAGGTTGAAGAGAGTCTTTCTGGAAGTGTTTTTTCCATTAGACAACATCTCCAGTTTGCAAGGTGTGATATTTAAATCTTTGTCTCCCAAAAGTGCACCGTGAAAAAGGTTGCTCCAGCCAAACGTGATTATTTTTAATAGAAGCAAATAGGTCTTTGCAATATTGAAGTACCTCTCCTTTTTATAAATTGTGGGTCAAAAGGGAAAGAGCCAAGTGCATTGGGACTCCTGTGACTATCTCAAAGGGAGAGTTTATGAGTTCCCAAAGGGGTAGATCTGAAATTTGGCCAAGGTATTTGGAAAGCCTCTACAAGTTTTGCTACTTGACTTTTAATAATGTCATTAAGGTGTTTGACTAAACCAGAAGATTGAGGGTATAAGCACAGTGAAAGTGTTGTAACTGGACAAAAAGCACAGACTTGTCAAAGTACCTGACCAGTAAAATGGATTTCTTGATCACTGTGAAATTCAAGAGGAATTCCCCAGGTAGGGATGTGTGTGTGTGTGTGTGTGTGTGTGTGTGTGTGTAAGTCAGGGGGAAACTCCAGGCCATGGTGACTCTTGTTTCTCCCAGACACCTTCACGTCAGGATCCATCTTGGCTGAGAGGTGCATGTGCACCTACGAGAAGGGTCCTGAGACAAAATAGCCAGGGGAGACAAAACAAGATGATTGGCCAGAAGAAAGACAAAGACCAGGAAAACTGCCCCTTTATAAAGAATTTCCCAAAGGGCGACTCTCCCTCTGAGTTCGCCCGTGTGTCTTTCTGCATGTACTTTGTTTTTCCAATAAACTTTTAACTTTTCTCTTTACCTTCTGCAACTTCACCTGAATTCATTCTTGACAAGGCAGGAAAAAACTAGGGATTCAAGCCCTGGCCACTGGCCCCTGTGGTCTAGTGGTTAGGACTCCTGGTCCAGGAACAAAGAACTTGCTTCCAGCTACTGCTCGCTGCTGCTTGCTGCAAGCTTCTGCTTACTGTTGAGTGCATCTGAAATCAAGAAGAGTACAAGAGATAATGAGCCATGAGCCTTTTAATCTTCTATTATGAGCTTTGTATCTTTAAGGGTTTCTTTACTTATAGGGTATAGTATAATTCTGGGGAGATGTTTGTGAAGGATCTATTTAAATCTTGATGGCAGGTGCACTGTGAATTTTGCCAATATCATTTGGAGATTTTGCCCACAAAGAGAGTGGTAGGACTCGATAAGAACAAAGGCTCAGAGTTTCCAGAATCAAAATATAAAACAAATATGTAAGGCTGGATACCTTAAAACTCTTAGAGGAAAATATAGGCAGAACATTCTTTGACATAAATCACAGCAATAACTTTTTTGTTCCACCACCTAGAGTAATCAAAATAAAAACAAAAATATACAAATGTGACCTAATGACACTTAAAAGCTTTTGCACAGCAAAGGAAACCATAAACAAAACGAAAAGACAACCTTCAGAATGGGAGAAAATATTTTCAAATGATGCAACAGACAAGGGACTAATTTCCAAAATATACAAACCACCCATGCAGCTCAACATCAAAAACACAAACAACCCAGTCAAAAAAATGCGTGGAAGACCTAAATAGACATTTCTCCAAAGAAGACATACAGATGGCCAACAAACTCTTGAAAAGATGGTAAACATTGGCCATCATCAAAAAATCTACAAACAATAAATGCTGACAAGGGTGTAGAGAAAAGGGAACCCTGCTACACTGTTGGTGGGAATGTAAATTGGTACAGCCGCTATGGAGAACAGTAAGCAGTTTCCTTAAAAATACTAAAAATAGAGCTGCTATATGACCCAGCAATTCCACTCCTAGGCATATATCCAGAGAAAACCATAATTTGAAAGGATGCATGCACTCCGATGTTCATAGCAACACTATTTACAATAGCCAGGACATGGAAGCAGCCTAAATGTCCAACGACAGAGGAATGGATAAAGAAGGTGCGGTACATGTATACAATGGAATATTACTCAGCAGTAAAAAGAAATGAAATAGTGCCTTTTGCAGAGACGGGGATGGACCTAGAGATTGTCGTACAGAGCGAAGTAAGTCAGAAAGAGAAAAATAAATACCTTATAATATCATTTATATGTGGAATCTAGAAAAATGGTTCAGATGAACTTATTTGTAAAGCAGAAATAGAGCCACAGATGTAGAGAACAAAATTATGGCTACCGAGGGGGCAAGAGGGTGTGGGATGAATTGGTATTGACATATATACACTACTATGTATAAAACAGACAACTAATGAGAACCTACTGTATAGCACAGGGAACTCTACTCAATGCTTTGTGGTGACCTAAATGGGAAGGAAATTGCCAAAAAGAGTTGATATATGTACATGTATATCTGATTCACTTTGCTGCACAGCAGAAACACAACATTGTAAAGCAGCTATATTCCAATAAAAATTAATATTAAAAAAAGTAATGGGGAAAAATGTCAAAGGGTCAGGTGATTCACCTGGTGAATTACTTTGATAAAACTACTGTTAAATTCTAGAATTATTTCCCACTTTTGGGAGAAAGACATTCTGGCATGATACTTATCTAGAAGCCTCAGCCTGATAAATGGATAGGGGCAAAGGAGCTAGAAGAAAATGGTATGTATCTCTAAAAAGACCTAAACAAAAGGGACTCAGTTCAGAGACAGGAACCTGTTGAGGTTCATTAGAGATCACCACTATGTGAACTGTTAGTACTGCAAGGAAGGGGCTGCTTTATAGAAGTGAAGTTGAGTACTGAGAGTGTTGCTCCAGTGTCAGTTAAAACGGAAAAGACTGATCCCCTACATGGAGAAATGTTTCTAGAAGCTGATTAAGAGGGAGGATTGGAAAGAGCCCCTAGTTCCTGGGAGCCCCATCATTGAGAATTGGGAGGATGTTGGAAAGGCTAGTTAGAGGGGCTAAATGTGCCTGAGACACTTAAATTTGTAACAATCTCATATATCCTTGTTAATATGAAATAATAGCAGACTCTAGGAGGGCTTGGTTTTGTTTAGGAGCTGCATTTGCAGGAGTTGAAGATTAAGAATTTTAGAATTCTTCCTTTTATGTGACTCATCAAAAATATGAGACAGCTGGTTTTCCAGATTAACTAAATCTGGAGTGGACATAGTTTCCCCCTCACTTCTGGCCTTTTTTACTAGAAGGGAAAGGTCCTGGCAGAGTGCACTAATAAGTATAGAGTTAAAAGCAATCCAGGTAGAATCAACATCTGTAGAAAGACGAGCATTTTCTTTAAAAAACAATCTGAAGTCGATTACTATACTCATGAACAGGTTGATCAACTTTCTGTGTGCAATCCTGAATTCTGTTCTAATCAAGAGGTTGTGGAAGAGCCCTAGGAACTGCCCAATGAAGTTGCCTAGCAATTGTTCAAGCCTGATTATAAGTTAAGAGGTTGGTCTCCCGGTTGTAATTCTAGAGACATTTCAGGATTTTCCCAATTAGCAGTTTTTATTCAATGCTGGTCCTGGCTTTCACTGACAAGCCTATGAACTAGCTGATAGAAGTCAGAGAAACCAGGTTGATAAGTTTGAATGACTGTATTAAATTCCTCAGCAAATCTGTGAGAATGTTGGGTTACTTTGGGAAAAACTTTGACTATGGTTCAGGTTTAGTCCAGGGAATATAAGTATTTAATGTTTAGCCTCAGGATACTCAGAAGGCTTAGTTTTAAAGGGACAGGTTCTGACAAGATCAGAGAAAAAGGGATGGTATATAAGTAAATTAGCATGGGGTAACTGAGGGTCTAGAAGAGCTGGCAGCAGTATAAAAGAGAAGGAGGAAGATGGCACCTGAGGAGGGTCTTGAGCAGGAGGAGCCAAGAGAGAGGACCAGATGGTGCTGGAGCTGGAGCCTGAGACAAAGGAGCCAAGGAAGAGGAGCATGAAGCTTCAGAAGCCATTTTATCTTTCTTTAATTTTTTCTTTTTTGGTACATGGGCCTCTCACTGTTGTGGCCCCTCCCGCTGCGGAGCACAGGCTCCGGACGCACAGGCTCAGCGACCATGGCTCACGGGCCCAGCCGCTCCGCGGCATGTGGGATC
>NW_021148341.1:7942-9119 GCF_002837175.3 Physeter macrocephalus
TTATCTAATTATGCAGAGTTCTCTCAAGGACTTTACATAGACACTACTATGGGGTGCATATTATTTTCCTTCTTTTAAAATTTAAATTACTTTTTTTTAACATCTTTATTGGAGTGTAATTGCTTTACAATGTTGTAAATGTCTCTGTGCACTTGACTGTTCTGGACGTTTCCCATCATCGAATCACACCCTGTGTGGCCTTCTCCGTCTGGCTTCTCTCACTGAGCATCGTGTTCTCAGGGTCCGTCCACATTGTAGCGAGTGTCAGTGCTTCACTCTTTTTCGTGGATGGATAATATTTCAGCGTGTGGAGGGACACACAGCACTGGGGTTATTCGGGACGGGTCATCCTCTGCTGGGGACCCCTCCTGGGCACTGTGTGGGGTTCAGCAGCATCCCTGGCCCCACCCATTTTCTTCCAGGGGTCCCACCCCGCCAGGTGTGACAACCACAGATTTTCCCCAGACATCAACGAAGAACTGGGTGAGGCGGAGCAGGATGGCCTTGGGGGAGGACAGCTGTGTTGAAGCAACCAGCGTGGCCCAGGGCAAGGTCTGCCCCAATCCCGTCAGCGCCTGCATTTAGAACTGCCCCTTCCCTCTCCCACCTCCCCTGCCCTGCACTGGTCTCCGAGACATCATCCCCAAGTAATAAATCACACCTTTTCAGTTTACTGTTTGCTGCCCTCGCTAGAACGTGAGCTCGTTGAGGACAGGGATGCTGTTACGTCCCCAGCACCTAGAAGAGTGTCTGCTGTGTAGTAGATGCTTCATAAATACTTGCTGTATAAAGGAGTTGAATAAAGGGATGAGTGGATGAATGAATGAAGGTTACAATGGAAGGAGGGGGGAGATTCCCTTTCTGGCTCTCGGAGGTTGGGAGATCAAATGAAAGATCTGTCCTAAATAGGCTGACCAGCCTTCTGGGGTTCCCCGGGACTGAGTGTTTCCCCAGAGTTCCAGCGCTCAAACCTGAGCAGTCCTGGACAAACTGGGGGTGGGTGTTGGTCACCCTATCTAAACACAGTAACTATTCCAACTGCAATAGCAATGGTCAATGACCTCTACGGTCTTATTGACCAGGCAAAGTTCTTTACCTGGCGGGGAAGGGTGGGCTGGGATTGGAATACTGGTGATCCAGGGCGGGTGAGGGCACACCCTGGGCTTGTGTAGGGGAG
>NW_021148344.1:0-2079 GCF_002837175.3 Physeter macrocephalus
ATATACAAACAGATGGGTGGGTAGGCATGCAGTTGTAGAGAGAAGGCGGACGTGGCCGTGCATACACACACACACACGCACACACACACACACGCATACAAATATGAGACAAACCCAATGCCCGGACAAGAAGGGACAGAACACTGACTTCTTCGGCCGTAGACAAGCGACAATGAATAAGAATGAAGGCCAGTACGAGTCTTGTTTCAAAGTGAGCGTGGCGCTACGTGTAGGCATGCGCGCAAGTGTACAGACATATGTAGTTTTTTGACGGCTGCTTGCTTGTGCATACATAGTTCACTTCTCGACATCGATGACGACCTCTACTGATGAAGTTTAGTGGCGAGCCTTTTTCGATATCTGTGTGTCTGTACGCCTACGCACACGCACACGTCATAGCTTCTTCGCAGACTAGCAGGCACAAGAAGAATTCACAACATCGCATCTAGGAAGCAAGCGCGGCAGCTTCTTCGTTATCCCCCTATGGAGTGAAGCATACCAAACGAGAGGAACACGGAGAATACGATTTACCAGCTGCATGCGTATATAACGAAGTACGCACATGTGTAGGCGTACACGCATGGATTACACCTAAGCAGATGTGCAGATGCACGTGCAAAATTACTTCTGTGAAGAACGCGCTCCACTACGCTGCATTGGTGCCGCGCGCACCACTAGCCTTGCGCACACTGCCAGTAAGTAGAAAAGCAAAGCTTTCGGCGACGACGAATGCTACGTGTGTGTAGCGCAACGTCAACATACGCACACCTGGTTCCAGTACTATCTCGGCATACTCTTCAACGGAGAGGTGAACACCTAGGCGGACGCACTGCACGCAGGTATGGTGGTCTCTCTTGCGTGAATACGTTTACCTGCCAGTCTTGACGTGTGACCAAGACGTATGCGAGATCTCCAGGATACGCGTGCAGTCGTGTGGACTATGTCGCTGGCTTGTGTCCATGTGCATACACGCAGAGACGCGATACACATGTGTATACGCAAATATACTAGCGCGCCATACCAATAGTACTTACGTGATATGTATGCATGGCTGGATGCGAAGAAAGTCGCCGCCCGCGTGCGTCCGCACAAGACGGTAATACGTTTGTGTAAAAAGTAGACACGTAGCCACGCCCGTGCAAAGTTCCTCCGCGGACGCCTGTTGTCTCACGTACATGGCAGGCGTATAGACTTCTGCGGAACTACCCAGCAGCCACACACACTGACTACCCGTACACACGCGTGCTTGTCCGCATGTATCAAAAAGTAGAAATCTCTTTCTTTTCTGGGGGTTGCTACCCTCGGGGGTCAAAGCGTGGAAGTGCCGCGAAACCCCAGGGCCTTCACCTTCTCTACACTCCTTTGTCCAGGACTCACAGAACAACGGGAACAACCAAAAACTCTCTCCCTCTGTCCAGTGAACCAGTGAACCCTGGAGAGTAGGCACTACGTTACGCACGGCCCCACGTGGATTCGTTTCAACGATTTGGACTTTTTGCTTAGTGAGGGGGTTAGGCATTACCACGGGTGGTCCTTATGCGTGGCTGGTTAGTTACGCGTAAGTGTATGTGGGGCGCTGTCGAACGATGAAGCGCCGTTTTTGCCCTTCGTGTGCATGCAGTAGCGAGAGCTCCTATTCGACAGATCTTCGCATGGGGGCCGCAAATCCAGCTAAACGTGCACGCGAGTGCAGTTGCTTTCCTTCTGTACAAATGTCGGCGCATCCTTGTGTACACATTCGTAGAACGCCTAAATGGAGACGTATTATATATGTGTGTAAATACAGGCAGCTAGGTGGCCACAAGTCGGGGAGAGAGAGGCATACTTGAACAGTCGGAACGCAGATACCAGTGCACACGTGTACATGCCACCACAGAGAGACACTGTTGACTCAAAATCTTACACTTTTTAACAGAGAGACGCAACAAAGGCAGAAACATAGCCCAAACCAAAAGAACCAGCTAGACTTAGAGAAATGGAGAATGACGGTCGCATGCGACCACAGAAGTGGATGCAGGGGTGGCCACTAGCAGCGACGTACTGGCAACGATCAAGAAAACTAAGTTCGTAAGTAAGAAT
>NW_021148344.1:6503-9107 GCF_002837175.3 Physeter macrocephalus
GACAACGCCCGTACTCGCTACCGCCCCAACAGGCAGCCCCTGTTGATGCACACAGGGAATGAGCTCCCCGGCGTTGGGGCCACTGCTGCTGTCAGCGTAACGGCTGCCGCTGGGTTCCACGCCACCGCCATGCAGTGAAAGAAAGTATTTCCTGCTGTCTGTCTTCCTTTTATCGCTGCCTGTCATCCCGCCATTGCTGCAACCACCCCTGCATCGGAAGGTTTCCTTCTTCCTCCTTCTCCCCCACTGGGGCTGCTGCAAAAAAGGCTCCTGCTGCTGGACGCAGCCCCGCTTCTGCGGCTGCAGTATAAGATTGTCGTGTTGCTGCTGTGAGCAGCGCTGCCGCTGCTGTAGACGCCATGGCTCCTGCTCCTGTAGACGGCAGAGCTGCTGCTGCTGCAACGGATACTGCTGCAAGAGCGAGGAACACTCTTGTGGCTGCTGATTCTGTCGGTTGGGCGTAGACACACGCCCAAAGAGGCCCCTGTTGCGGCAAGAGACGTGAGACGGGAGGGGCCGCGCATACAATAGCAGCGGAGCAGAAGAAGCAGACCGTATCATGCTGCTGCAGTATGTGCATGGCCATAAATTTCAAATGAGTCCCTTGACGCGGCCGTGGGCGTATACAAACATATATCTTATACACGGCCGCATACGCAATAGTATATTTGTGTCCATATATATGTATATGTATACATAGGAGTACACGGGCATAGGCAGACGTTGGGCACGTGCATAGATATATATTGACGTTTGTACATATGTATGTATTCACGTGAAGGTGCACATAATACACACATGTGCACATATCCGTACGTATTGATACAAGCATATGCACACAGGTGCATGGGCACTGAACGTGCTGAGAAGCGGAGAAGTGAAAACTGTGTAAAATCAAGTTCCCTGCTGCTCAGTCCCCTGCTGCCGGTTTGGCATTGATTTTTCGATGCGGGTTGTCGCTTACAAAAGAAGTCACCGTTTTGGTCAGAAGGTACCGCCCGCAGAGCCGGCACCCTCGGATGAAAGAATGGTCAATACGGAATCGCCAAGGAATGTACTTGCAGAAGGATGTTATTTAGCCACTGACGGATGCATATATACGCAAGGTTTTTCAATTTCTGGAAAGCAGGGGCGCTCTCTAAATATCCGAGTGCAGTATTGAGAACGTACGTCTGCGGTAGGAACGTAGGAGTCATTATAGGAGACGGTATGTGCTGGTTCATCAGGGGAACAAGTGGTTTGCAGAGCAATGGTACATCATGAAGCGACGCCGTCCAAGTCTTGCTGGCCCAGGGCAAAACGCAGAAGTTGAAGGCGCTAGGAATGCACAGAGTTCTAACAATGCAACGCAGTTATACATGCGGAAGGAAAGGCTAGTAGGCTCACACGAGTATAATTTGTTCGACGTTTGTACAGGTTTGTCTTCACGGTTGTTGGGTTACGTAACATGTATACCCCTATACACGTATCCTATCGTTGGGGTATATAGACTAGCCAGAGCGAATGCTGAAGCAAACCTCCGATTGTGTGCCCACATAAGAATTTACATACAAAGCTATGCGTATTTGTATGCAAGCATATCTACAGATTCGTCCCCGTATGTCCAGAAGGCAGCCGACTTCGAAGGAGACACCTGCGGGGGATGCGTTGTCTTGGCTGCGATGTGTACGCCACTGGGCTTGTGCCTGGTGGTAGAAAGAGATCAGAAAACTAGCTGCTCCGAAAGAAATATACAGGTACAAAATCGGTCCTCTGTCCGAAGAGCTGTACGAATATCGAAAGCCTTTACACTCACTCCGCTTCTCTGGCGGCCCGCATGCACCCTCACGCATGCAGCACATCCGACGGTCACGGCCCTACAAATGGATGTGGACGGGCTCTACCGATCTCAAACTACAGGTATCCTGTCTACGTACGTATGCAATGGTACGTATGTATCTATAAGGACGCCTACGCGTGTGTTCGACGTGTTCTTCCTCTCTGAGCAGACCTGCTCATATGAACACGGATATATTTGTCTGTGAGTCAGTTTGAGAGTATAGGCAGCTATGAATGCGTGGCCATAGTGATTGATGCCGGTATGTAGCATATTACACACCAACCATAATTTAGACTCTCCTCAAGTGCTGTGCTGCAGTTTGCTGGATACGGAGCACCACAATCGGTGGCCGGTGACACCTCCGCATCTGTACACAAACACATTATCGAATTGATGCAGGAGACTCATTATTGTGCTTTCGTCTACAAATGCGTTCTTATTCACATAACGAGAGAAAGCCAGGTATGCTTCTCCACGCGAGAGTCCGCAGGGAGCAGCGACGTAGGCATCTCCTGCCAGAGACGAAGATGAATAGTCTCCGCACATTCGCATTACCCGACTGTAAAGAAGTACGCGCATCACCGCAGAACTGCATATTGTTCGAACACACACGGATATACAGATGCATAGGAAAATGTGAGATAAATGATAAAACTTTTCCAGAACAAAATTGATTCACTGGCTGACACATCTCAGAATATGACACGGGTGGAAGTGTGGAAAATCAAAGAGTCAAGCTGAGAAGAGCGCACATCCTACCCGTGCACGTCTATCCATACTACGGT
>NW_021148346.1:0-628 GCF_002837175.3 Physeter macrocephalus
TAACAGTAAGGGTGCAAACAGTGAAGATTATCCTGGGCAGCGCCTAACCGCACACCCTCGTTCTGCGATGTGAAGGCACCAAGGGACGACTTTTTCAACCGCAAAGGAGAATGCAAGAAAATGCGAAGAAGGGGGCGACGTAGGAAAAGGGAGTTGCTGCCGCTCTGTGTGTGGACCGAAGGATTTTGTCCTTTCCTGCGTCTGCTGCTCATCACAGGGGCCGGCGGAGGTCCTCCTGTGCTACAAAACACGCTCCTATCGATGGCAGCGTCTGAGGAAATGTAAGTGTATGTGGTGGCGGTGGAATCATCTATCTTGACAGACTGACATCATTCTCTCTCTCTCTCTGTGTTTGTCTCACTTAGCACATACGCACACAGACATAGAAAGACATTTTTCAACATCCCTTTGACGAGCCGTTACCGCAGAGTTCTCTTATATTGTGTCTGCCGTTGCTTCTACACGCCCTCGTATCTACACGCCCTATACGGAAGGTGCCGTGCTCACATGCTCAGCGCGAGGCTCCTGAAGAGCTGTGGCGTCAGTATACAAAAGATAAGTGTGTGTCTGTCTACCGCTGTGCGCAGGTTCACACAGGGGCACGTGTATGTGTGGGTGGAGACGACAC
>NW_021148346.1:5197-6998 GCF_002837175.3 Physeter macrocephalus
CAGCAGAAGGCGGAAGCCAGCAGTCCTTGCAAACGAGATAAAAGTAACACTAAGCTACAAGAATCCGTATAAGTGTGGAGAGCAGATTGATACATGTATACACGAGGATTACAAACAAGATATCGTGTACACACTGGCACAATGACGCTCGCAATACAAAACTCCAGGCAGTGGCGCGACAGCCAGACAACAACCCAGTCGCCAGAAGAAGCACTGATGATAGCCAGTATCGAGAAACAGTGAAGGAGGAAGTGGTCGACGTAACGGGCGGTGAGGGTTCTCCGCTCAGCCCCCAGCATCTTGGTTGGCATCCGTCTAGTTTATCAACTTCTGCGTGCCGCAGTGAAGTGTGTTGAAAATGCGCAAGCGTGACCACCAACATGTGAATGTGTCTAATAATACTTACGGGTGGGCTTTTATGTACGTGCGCGTACTTGCAATTGAGGGCCTGGTAGATAGACATTGAGACACACCTACCTCTCTATAAAGAGTGAGTCACTTACAAGTAGTTGAGCGTACACATGCACAGGACCGTTATGTCCGATTGTGCATGCGGTGAATTCATACGTACTTCGTGATGAATCTTAACACGGTACTACGTACACGAGGTTTTATAAACTGATATCAAAAGGTCGTGCCTTTAGTAGAAGTGCGGCTGCACACAATATATACATCTCTAAGCGCATGAGTGTAATGTAAAGACCGGCCGTAAGTGGAGGCTACGGGAAAAATTGTGGATGTCTTGCTGGCGGGTGTTTCGTCGAGAGTCGGGGTCTGCTTTGCGGAGCTGTAAATTGTGTGTAAGCCGCACACAGTTTCAATCACGGAGACGTTGATGCCTCAGATCCAAAGTACTGGTGTCAGGAAGTGCCTCTCTACCGCTGCACGCTCTCATCTCCTCCGCCTATATAACACATTGGTAGTAACTGCCCCTTCTCTGCATGTTAGTGCTCGTCTGGCGCTGCTGCCAAAGTCACCACAGAACCCCACTGAGCACTGAAGCCCCTTCGAAGCTTGGAGACACTTGATCTTATCAGGTTCAGTAGTTGCGCACAGCCGGCTACATCATGCCCAGACTGTTGAATCTTTACTAAGTTACTGTCTCTGGCGTATGTAGGTGCTCTGCATGTGCGTCTACATAAAAAAAGGAGAAGTACGGCCAAGCGTCCTTATATAAGTCTCTGCTAGAACCACCGTGGGATACACGCTAAAACCCAGGCACACAAGGACGTGGGGGGGCGGAGGAACACACTGACGTGTACGCACATGTTTACGCGCATACAAGTGGTTCGCGGGCCTGCGTTTTTTTGCATATCTGTCTTCTTAAGTAGGAGCTACGAGGCAGGAGCTTCTACGTTCCCACTTAGCGACAGGTGCACATTCCTGCAGAGGTCGAAAAATACAAGCGTGCGTGTTTTTGGAAGCCAGGTGTGTATGCATTTAGATAGATGCACGCCCGCACCAGCGTGCTTACTTGTATGGATATGCGTGTGTAGGTGACCCACGTCGTAGTTATGCGCGTACTTTGCGGCGGTTTCGGGTGTGGCCGTTCGCTGATTCAAGAGGGACTGCTAGTCGTCCCTGCCGACCAAACGTTGTCATGTAGACTTCGAGAAAACCGTGTACAACACAGCAGCCCACCCCTATCTTGGCACGTTGTGACCCATAGTATGTGTGAATCTGGTCTGCCTCTATCTCTGTGATCGAAGCTGTGCACTACTCCGATGAAACATTCATTCACGCTGAGGATGCGTCGTATAAAGTGAGCCCGGCATGTTCGAGTGTGACTTGTATACTACTC
>NW_021148346.1:7791-9100 GCF_002837175.3 Physeter macrocephalus
CGTATAGGTGTACCCGGGGATATTATTCGGGCGTGCGATACATACGGCATCTGCAGTGCAGATCAGCGCAACCACGTCTACGGGAAAATACGTCTAGTTGTCTACGTAGGGGCTCTGCCGCATCTACCAGAATTTAACGAAAATACTTATAGTTGCCTACGTAGGGGCTCTGCCGTATCTACCCAGAATTTTACGCTATGTTGTGCCCAGCAGTAGGCTCGGTCAAGACCAGTGCAAGGAAGTGCACCCACATCCACGAATGAGCACATGCATATTATTATAGAGAATCAACAAATACGGCGACGTGCTTGCAAAAGTAGGCGCGCGCAAGTAAAAGTAAAAGCAGATTCTCGAAGGTCTAGTTCCTTTGCTGGTCGTAAACGGCGTTGCATTCAGATGTGGAGCCCTTTCATGAAGGCCGTTTCACTAGAGTGCGCGTACTAATGCACGGATAGAATACGCTGGTGAACATCTAGGCATGCGTCTCTTCCGACAGGCCTACCGCGAACACTTACTACTTTACTGCAGACTTTCAATGAGGACGTGCCCCTGCGAGATAGTTTCTCTTCGTGCGGGCACGCTCGCCTTCAGCTCGGATGTGCGGATCGACAAAGAGGGGTAGCTTACTTTTGTACAGCGATACAGAAAACGCAGGAACCATGCATAAGTATATCCTTATTCGACAACGCGAGCCCACTGTGATACATTTGCTGCCCACAAGAAGCGAAGATGTGCTTCTCGCATATTTTATTGCGTCTGTCGTCGGTGTACAGCAGATCTCTCCACCAGAACGTTAGCCACTGTGTCACGTGATGGTTTATGAACACATACATGTAGAATATTGTATGCGCCGCAGTTGTAGTCTGGTATAAAACAAATAGCAGCCACCGCGCCGCTCCCATCTCAGCGAGCCACATGTGGAAGTAGTCCCTGTGGAGGCTCACTTTTGGCGTTTTCTAGTAACATAGCTTGTGCGAAAGCACTGCTGAACCGGCGACTTGCCTTAATCACGGTACTCAGTAGTCAGCGTGAAGGTATCTAAAATGAGCCACCTTTTCTTCTATGTATATCCTACGCATACGGTAGATAAATACGTGTAAACTTAAACGCATGTGAAACCTTTTTCATATGCTTGAAGGCGCAGTCCTTGGATCTCGGCGTTCGTAGTGTTTTATTCGATCGCGCTGCTATATGCGCTCACACTTGACTCCATTTACATGTATGCTTGCTTATGAGAGAACTTACATTTTTGCACAAATGCAACCGCTCGATCACGCCTTCTCTCATGAGTACTCCGACGGCTTCTTTT
>NW_021148347.1:0-9093 GCF_002837175.3 Physeter macrocephalus
CACTTTTCCTTGTAAATGATCGATTATTTGAGCTCTAAAATAGCTTCGGGAACACAGTTCTAGAATCCAGAACTCGCCAAGGAATTCGGGCCCCTGGCCTTAGGTGAGATCACCTGAGAAAAACACTCTGCTTATATTTCCTTCAAACACCTCTTATGGGAAGTCACCAATTCCTCAAGGAGAGTGTCAGCGTGCGTTCCAACTTCAAAAGAAGCACAGATCGTGGTACAACACGGCAGACTTATGGGAGATGCACAGGCCTCTTGAGCAACCTCCAGCATCCTTCATTTACCCATTTCGCTATACAGAAAGGTGGATAGAGAAAAACTAAATTAGCCAAGGAGCCAGTACGTAAATTGTGTCTCTTTTGACTTGCTAGACTGAAAATGGACTTAGGCTGCGAGTCAACCTGGTAATGGGGAGTGATTGCACAGGGCTTTTCTTCCACTTTTGAAACTTACATTCATGCGACGTGGAAGCAACCTGAAAAGCATTGTTGTTGCACGGCTTTTCGTCTATGCCGGCATGGCTCAGAGAAGACAATGAGTTTTCTCGAAGGAAAACTTGTGCTTGCACTTCCTGGTTGGAAGCTCATCCTGCTCTGCTCTGTACCAAATGTGAACCTCAACGTGAGCACTAGCCACGAAGTAAGGTCGTGAAGTGTCTTGCCTAACGGAGGTGTGCAGCATCTCCTGAGCCCTTAATCGCTGTTCTGCTTTAGTTTTCCGGCAGGAGGCTCGTCCGTTCTCCGTGGCACATGGCGTCAGCCACCGTTTAGTGTCAGAAGCCTCCGTACCTCCACTATGGTCAGCACTAGCCTCGAAGTAAGGCCCTGAAGTGTCTTGCCTAACGGAGGTGTGCAGCATCTCCTGAGCCCTTAATCGCTGTTCTGCTTTAGTTTTCCGGCAGGAGACTCATCCGTTCTCCGTGGCACGTCGCGTCAGCCACCGTTTAGTGTCAGAAGACTCCGTACCTCCACGATGCTCTCGGCCTGTTAAGCAAAATCCGCCTCGGAAAACATTCAAAGTAGCCCTGTGTTTGCCGAGTGAGGGGCAACACACTGCACTTATCCTTGGGAATGCCAGAATTTCTGAGTTCTAAAACAGCTTCGGGAACACAGTCGTAGAATCCCTAACTCGCCAAGGAATTCGGCCCTTTGCTCTAGGTGAACTCAACTGAGAAAAACACTCTGCTTGTATTTCCTTCTAACACAATTTATGGGAAGTCACCAATTCCTCAAGGAGAGTGTCAGCGTGCGTTCCTACTTCAAAAGAAGCACAGTTCGTGCTGTAACACTGCAGGGTTATGGAAGACGCACAGCGCTCTTGGGAAAGCCCAGCATCCTTCGTTTAGGCAGTTCGTTATACAGAATAGTGGGTATAGAAAAAGGTAAATCAGCCAAGGGCCCAGTGGGTAACTTGTGTCTCTTTTGACTTCCTACACTCAACATGTACGTAGGCTGTGAGTCAACCTGGCAATGGGAGAGTGATCGCACAGGACTTTTTTAAAATTTTGAAAGCTCCTTTCATGCGGCGTGGAAGCAACCTGAAAAGCATTGTTGTTGCAAGTCTTTTAGTCTATGCTGGCATGGCTCAGAGAAGACAATGAGTTTTCTCGAAAGAAACCTTGTGCCTGCACTTCCTACCTGGAAGCTCATCCTGCTCTGCTCTATACGAAATGTGAACCTCAACGTCAGCACTAGCCTCGAAGTCAGGCCCTGACGTGTCTTGCCTCACGGAGGCGTGCAGCAGCTCCGTGAGTCCTTAATCACGGTTCTGCTTTAGTTTTCCGGCAGGAGGCTCGTCCGTTCTCCGTGGCACGTCGCGTCAGCCACCGTTTAGTGTCAGAAGCCTCCGTACCTCCACGATGCTCTGGGCCTCTTAAGCAAAATCCGCCTCGTAAACCATTCCAAGTAGCCCTGTGTTTGCCGAGTGAGGGCAACACACTGCACTTATCCTTGGGAATGCCAGATTTTCTGAGTTCTAAAACAGTTTCGGGAACACAGTTGTAGAATCCCTAACTCGCTAAGGAATTCGGTGCCCGTGCCCTAGGTGAGCTCAACTGAGAAAAACACTCTGCCTATGTTTCCTTCTAACACCACTTATGGGAAGTCACCAATTCCTCAAGGAGAGTGTCAGCGTGCGTTCCTACTTCAAAAGAAGCACAGTTCGTGCTGTAATACTGCAGGGTTATGGAAGATGCACAGGGCTCTTGGGAAACCTCCAGCATCCTTCGTTTAGGCAGTTCGCTACACAGAACAGCGGGTATAGAATAACGTATATCAGCCAGTGACCCAGTGGGTGGGTATCTTGTGTCTCTTTTGACTTGCTAGACTCAACACTTACTTAGGCTGCGAGTCAACCTGGCAATGGGAGAGTGATCGCACAGGACTTTTTTTCCAATTTTGAAAGCTCCATTCATGCGGCGTGGAAGCAACCTGAAAAGCATTGTTGTTGCAGGGCTTTTAGTCTATGCTGGCATGGCTCAGAGAAGACAATGAGTTTTCACGAAAGAAACCTCGTGCTTGCACTTCCTACCTGGAAGCTCATTCTGCTCTGCTCGATACGGAATGAGAACCTCAACGTGAGCACGAGCCTCGAAGTCAGGCCCTCACGTATCTTGCCTAACGGAGGCGTGCAGCAGCTCCGAGAGCCCTTAATCACGGTTCTGCTTTACTTTACAGGCAGGGGGCTTTCAGTTCTCCTGGGCATCTCGCCCGAGCCTCCGTTTAATCTCAGAAAACTCCGTACCTCCACGATGCACTGGGCCTCTTAAGCGAAATAGAGCCTCGGAAGCCCATCAGAGTAACCCTTTGTTTGCCGAGTGAGGGGCAACACACCGCATTTTTCCTTGGGAATCCTAGAATTTCTGAGCTCTAAAACAGCTTCGCGAACACAGCTCTAGAATCCCTAACTCGCCAAGGCATTCAGCCAGCTTACTCTAGTTGCGCTCAAAAGGGAAAAACATTCTGCTTATATTTCCTTCCAACACCACTTATGGGAAGTCAGCAATTCCTCAAGGAGAGTGTCAGCGTGTGTTCCAACTTCAACAGAAGCACACTTCGTGCTGCAACACTGCAGGCGTCTGGGAGATGCACAGGCCTCTTTGGCAACCTCCAGCATCCTTCGTTTCGGAAGTTTGCTACACAGAATAACGGATATAGAAAAAGGTAGATCAGCCCAGGGCCCAGTGGGTCTCTTGTGTCTCTTTTGACTTGCTCGACTCAACATGTACTTAGGCTGCGAGTCACCCTGGCAATGGGAGAGTGATAGCACAGGGCTTTTTTTCTAATTGCAAAAGCTCCATTCACGCGGCGTGGAAGCAACCTGAAAAGCATTGTTGCTGCAGGGCTTTTAGTCTATGCTGGCATGACTCAGAGAAGACAATGAGTTTTCTCGAAAGAAACCTTGTGCTTGCACTTCCTACCGGGAAGCTCCTCCTGCTCTGCTCGATACGGAATGTGAACCTCAACGTGAGCACTAGCCTCGAAGTCAGGCCCTCACGTATCTTGCCTAACGGAGGCGTGCAGCAGCTCCGAGAGCCCTTAATCACGGTTCGGCTTTACTTTACCGGCAGGGGGCTTTCAGTTCTCCTGGGCATCTCGCCCGAGCCTCCGTTGAATCTCAGAAAACTCCGTACCTCCACGATGCACTGGGCCTCTTAAGCGAAATAGAGCCTCGGAAGCCCATCAGAGTAACCCTTTGTTTGCCGAGTGAGGGGCAACACACTGCATTTTTCCTTGGGAATCCTAGATTTTCTGAGCTCTAAAACAGCTTCGCGAACACAGCTCTAGAATCCCTAACTCGCCAAGGCATTCAGCCAGCTTACTCTAGTTGCGCTCAAAAGGGAAAAACATTCTGCTTATATTTCCTTCCAACACCACTTATGGGAAGTCAGCAATTCCTCAAGGAGAGTGTCAGCGTGTGTTCCAACTTCAACAGAAGCACACTTCGTGCTGCAACACTGCAGGCGTCTGGGAGATGCACAGGCCTCTTTGGCAACCTCCAGCATCCTTCGTTTCGGAAGTTTGCTACACAGAATAACGGATATAGAAAAAGGTAGATCAGCCCAGGGCCCAGTGGGTCTCTTGTGTCTCTTTTGACTTGCTCGACTCAACATGTACTTAGGCTGCGAGTCACCCTGGCAATGGGAGAGTGATAGCACAGGGCTTTTTTTCTAATTGCAAAAGCTCCATTCACGCGGCGTGGAAGCAACCTGAAAAGCATTGTTGCTGCAGGGCTTTTAGTCTATGCTGGCATGACTCAGAGAAGACAATGAGTTTTCTCGAAAGAAACCTTGTGCTTGCACTTCCTACCGGGAAGCTCCTCCTGCTCTGCTCGATACGGAATGTGAACCTCAACGTGAGCACTAGCCTCGAAGTCAGGCCCTCACGTATCTTGCCTAACGGAGGCGTGCAGCAGCTCCGAGAGCCCTTAATCACGGTTCGGCTTTACTTTACCGGCAGGGGGCTTTCAGTTCTCCTGGGCATCTCGCCCGAGCCTCCGTTGAATCTCAGAAAACTCCGTACCTCCACGATGCACTGGGCCTCTTAAGCGAAATAGAGCCTCGGAAGCCCATCAGAGTAACCCTTTGTTTGCCGAGTGAGGGGCAACACACTGCATTTTTCCTTGGGAATCCTAGATTTTCTGAGCTCTAAAACAGCTTCGCGAACACAGCTCTAGAATCCCTAACTCGCCAAGGCATTCAGCCAGCTTACTCTAGTTGCGCTCAAAAGGGAAAAACATTCTGCTTATATTTCCTTCCAACACCACTTATGGGAAGTCAGCAATTCCTCAAGGAGAGTGTCAGCGTGTGTTCCAACTTCAACAGAAGCACACTTCGTGCTGCAACACTGCAGGCGTCTGGGAGATGCACAGGCCTCTTTGGCAACCTCCAGCATCCTTCGTTTCGGAAGTTTGCTACACAGAATAACGGATATAGAAAAAGGTAGATCAGCCCAGGGCCCAGTGGGTCTCTTGTGTCTCTTTTGACTTGCTCGACTCAACATGTACTTAGGCTGCGAGTCACCCTGGCAATGGGAGAGTGATAGCACAGGGCTTTTTTTCTAATTGCAAAAGCTCCATTCACGCGGCGTGGAAGCAACCTGAAAAGCATTGTTGCTGCAGGGCTTTTAGTCTATGCTGGCATGACTCAGAGAAGACAATGAGTTTTCTCGAAAGAAACCTTGTGCTTGCACTTCCTACCGGGAAGCTCCTCCTGCTCTGCTCGATACGGAATGTGAACCTCAACGTGAGCACTAGCCTCGAAGTCAGGCCCTCACGTATCTTGCCTAACGGAGGCGTGCAGCAGCTCCGAGAGCCCTTAATCACGGTTCGGCTTTACTTTACCGGCAGGGGGCTTTCAGTTCTCCTGGGCATCTCGCCCGAGCCTCCGTTGAATCTCAGAAAACTCCGTACCTCCACGATGCACTGGGCCTCTTAAGCGAAATAGAGCCTCGGAAGCCCATCAGAGTAACCCTTTGTTTGCCGAGTGAGGGGCAACACACTGCATTTTTCCTTGGGAATCCTAGATTTTCTGAGCTCTAAAACAGCTTCGCGAACACAGCTCTAGAATCCCTAACTCGCCAAGGCATTCAGCCAGCTTACTCTAGTTGCGCTCAAAAGGGAAAAACATTCTGCTTATATTTCCTTCCAACACCACTTATGGGAAGTCAGCAATTCCTCAAGGAGAGTGTCAGCGTGTGTTCCAACTTCAACAGAAGCACACTTCGTGCTGCAACACTGCAGGCGTCTGGGAGATGCACAGGCCTCTTTGGCAACCTCCAGCATCCTTCGTTTCGGAAGTTTGCTACACAGAATAACGGATATAGAAAAAGGTAGATCAGCCCAGGGCCCAGTGGGTCTCTTGTGTCTCTTTTGACTTGCTCGACTCAACATGTACTTAGGCTGCGAGTCACCCTGGCAATGGGAGAGTGATAGCACAGGGCTTTTTTTCTAATTGCAAAAGCTCCATTCACGCGGCGTGGAAGCAACCTGAAAAGCATTGTTGCTGCAGGGCTTTTAGTCTATGCTGGCATGACTCAGAGAAGACAATGAGTTTTCTCGAAAGAAACCTTGTGCTTGCACTTCCTACCGGGAAGCTCCTCCTGCTCTGCTCGATACGGAATGTGAACCTCAACGTGAGCACTAGCCTCGAAGTCAGGCCCTCACGTATCTTGCCTAACGGAGGCGTGCAGCAGCTCCGAGAGCCCTTAATCACGGTTCGGCTTTACTTTACCGGCAGGGGGCTTTCAGTTCTCCTGGGCATCTCGCCCGAGCCTCCGTTGAATCTCAGAAAACTCCGTACCTCCACGATGCACTGGGCCTCTTAAGCGAAATAGAGCCTCGGAAGCCCATCAGAGTAACCCTTTGTTTGCCGAGTGAGGGGCAACACACTGCATTTTTCCTTGGGAATCCTAGATTTTCTGAGCTCTAAAACAGCTTCGCGAACACAGCTCTAGAATCCCTAACTCGCCAAGGCATTCAGCCAGCTTACTCTAGTTGCGCTCAAAAGGGAAAAACATTCTGCTTATATTTCCTTCCAACACCACTTATGGGAAGTCAGCAATTCCTCAAGGAGAGTGTCAGCGTGTGTTCCAACTTCAACAGAAGCACACTTCGTGCTGCAACACTGCAGGCGTCTGGGAGATGCACAGGCCTCTTTGGCAACCTCCAGCATCCTTCGTTTCGGAAGTTTGCTACACAGAATAACGGATATAGAAAAAGGTAGATCAGCCCAGGGCCCAGTGGGTCTCTTGTGTCTCTTTTGACTTGCTCGACTCAACATGTACTTAGGCTGCGAGTCACCCTGGCAATGGGAGAGTGATAGCACAGGGCTTTTTTTCTAATTGCAAAAGCTCCATTCACGCGGCGTGGAAGCAACCTGAAAAGCATTGTTGCTGCAGGGCTTTTAGTCTATGCTGGCATGACTCAGAGAAGACAATGAGTTTTCTCGAAAGAAACCTTGTGCTTGCACTTCCTACCGGGAAGCTCCTCCTGCTCTGCTCGATACGGAATGTGAACCTCAACGTGAGCACTAGCCTCGAAGTCAGGCCCTCACGTATCTTGCCTAACGGAGGCGTGCAGCAGCTCCGAGAGCCCTTAATCACGGTTCGGCTTTACTTTACCGGCAGGGGGCTTTCAGTTCTCCTGGGCATCTCGCCCGAGCCTCCGTTGAATCTCAGAAAACTCCGTACCTCCACGATGCACTGGGCCTCTTAAGCGAAATAGAGCCTCGGAAGCCCATCAGAGTAACCCTTTGTTTGCCGAGTGAGGGGCAACACACTGCATTTTTCCTTGGGAATCCTAGATTTTCTGAGCTCTAAAACAGCTTCGCGAACACAGCTCTAGAATCCCTAACTCGCCAAGGCATTCAGCCAGCTTACTCTAGTTGCGCTCAAAAGGGAAAAACATTCTGCTTATATTTCCTTCCAACACCACTTATGGGAAGTCAGCAATTCCTCAAGGAGAGTGTCAGCGTGTGTTCCAACTTCAACAGAAGCACACTTCGTGCTGCAACACTGCAGGCGTCTGGGAGATGCACAGGCCTCTTTGGCAACCTCCAGCATCCTTCGTTTCGGAAGTTTGCTACACAGAATAACGGATATAGAAAAAGGTAGATCAGCCCAGGGCCCAGTGGGTCTCTTGTGTCTCTTTTGACTTGCTCGACTCAACATGTACTTAGGCTGCGAGTCACCCTGGCAATGGGAGAGTGATAGCACAGGGCTTTTTTTCTAATTGCAAAAGCTCCATTCACGCGGCGTGGAAGCAACCTGAAAAGCATTGTTGCTGCAGGGCTTTTAGTCTATGCTGGCATGACTCAGAGAAGACAATGAGTTTTCTCGAAAGAAACCTTGTGCTTGCACTTCCTACCGGGAAGCTCCTCCTGCTCTGCTCGATACGGAATGTGAACCTCAACGTGAGCACTAGCCTCGAAGTCAGGCCCTCACGTATCTTGCCTAACGGAGGCGTGCAGCAGCTCCGAGAGCCCTTAATCACGGTTCGGCTTTACTTTACCGGCAGGGGGCTTTCAGTTCTCCTGGGCATCTCGCCCGAGCCTCCGTTGAATCTCAGAAAACTCCGTACCTCCACGATGCACTGGGCCTCTTAAGCGAAATAGAGCCTCGGAAGCCCATCAGAGTAACCCTTTGTTTGCCGAGTGAGGGGCAACACACTGCATTTTTCCTTGGGAATCCTAGATTTTCTGAGCTCTAAAACAGCTTCGCGAACACAGCTCTAGAATCCCTAACTCGCCAAGGCATTCAGCCAGCTTACTCTAGTTGCGCTCAAAAGGGAAAAACATTCTGCTTATATTTCCTTCCAACACCACTTATGGGAAGTCAGCAATTCCTCAAGGAGAGTGTCAGCGTGTGTTCCAACTTCAACAGAAGCACACTTCGTGCTGCAACACTGCAGGCGTCTGGGAGATGCACAGGCCTCTTTGGCAACCTCCAGCATCCTTCGTTTCGGAAGTTTGCTACACAGAATAACGGATATAGAAAAAGGTAGATCAGCCCAGGGCCCAGTGGGTCTCTTGTGTCTCTTTTGACTTGCTCGACTCAACATGTACTTAGGCTGCGAGTCACCCTGGCAATGGGAGAGTGATAGCACAGGGCTTTTTTTCTAATTGCAAAAGCTCCATTCACGCGGCGTGGAAGCAACCTGAAAAGCATTGTTGCTGCAGGGCTTTTAGTCTATGCTGGCATGACTCAGAGAAGACAATGAGTTTTCTCGAAAGAAACCTTGTGCTTGCACTTCCTACCGGGAAGCTCCTCCTGCTCTGCTCGATACGGAATGTGAACCTCAACGTGAGCACTAGCCTCGAAGTCAGGCCCTCACGTATCTTGCCTAACGGAGGCGTGCAGCAGCTCCGAGAGCCCTTAATCACGGTTCGGCTTTACTTTACCGGCAGGGGGCTTTCAGTTCTCCTGGGCATCTCGCCCGAGCCTCCGTTGAATCTCAGAAAACTCCGTACCTCCACGATGCACTGGGCCTCTTAAGCGAAATAGAGCCTCGGAAGCCCATCAGAGTAACCCTTTGTTTGACGCACAGGCTTCTTGGGCAATCTCCAGCATCCTTCGTTTAGGCAGTTCGC
>NW_021148349.1:0-653 GCF_002837175.3 Physeter macrocephalus
ATGTATACTATTTTTAAGAGTAAAATGACTGAAAAATAAAATGAAGGTGGGATGTCGGGGAGATTAAGACACAGTAAATCAACAAAAGGGAGAGACTGAAACAAATGTTGCTACATGAATAATAGTAACAGAAAGAGCACTTTCTCAGAAGCCAAGGAATGTACATAAATTTAGGTGAATAGAGATTAATATGCTCCAAGAATTAGGACACTATCGGAGCGATATTTCTGCACTGGACTTACAAGATGTCAGAAGACTTCTTCCTCAAGGAAATCTGCAGTTGACATTACAGGTCCTGTTCTCTCACTGACCAGGCCCCTCTCCACATAGAATCCCAAGAGCCTGGGGCCCACCTAGAGCTGGGACTCTGGGAATCCTCTTTCTTCCTCCACACCTCTTCTCCTGCTACAGCTGGGAAGTCACATCTACTTGTAGAGGCAAAAACCATTTGTGGACAAATGTATATGGATTTGGAGTTCTGCTTTGGGATCTGCGTGCGGTCTTCAGGTTCACGTCAGGAGCAAGAGCGAGATGAACAGTGCAGAGCAGCACAGGGAAGGGCGTCCCGAGCACTGGCAACACCAGCAGCCCTGCCCCAGAGCAGAAGGACGCTGACCTTCGCTTCAGGTGTTAAGGAACCGTCTGGTGATGCT
>NW_021148349.1:7802-9090 GCF_002837175.3 Physeter macrocephalus
ATGAAAATTACCATTGTTTTTGTTACTCAACACTAGTGTAATTATTACCATTGTTTGCAGTTAATTTTAAAAACACTGACTAAAGTTTCTTTATCCACAGAGTATTTGAAGATGTTGAAAGAGCGTTTCCAGAATACAGAATTTTCTATATACGCCTGGGAGTGCGGGACCTCCTCCCTCTAATCACGAGGTCCTGCCCCACCCCCTGCAGCTAGCAACCTGGAAGGCCAGATCCAAATCTGTGCAGCAACAGACCCCAAGGGTCAGTGCTTCCTCCGAGCCTGACAACGTCCACATTTTTCATCTTCTGCATTCATATCTGAATATAGGAAAACCAAATATGTGGCCCGAGGCAGTCAGGTGGGCTTTCCCTCTTCCTGTCCGCCGCCTACAGCTTCGTCACATCACAACCTTCTTTTTTGCCGTCAGAAAGCACTTCTGCGTGTGCTTGAGTCACTGTAACGTGAGAGGCGGTGTCTGTGTCCGTCAGTTTGTCGCGCCAGCTCTGAACAAATAGTGCGTGTCTCGCTTGGGAGGTCTTTCCTCATGTCTACAGAGCTTAGTAGAGTGAGAGTGAGAATCAACCAATCAAGAAACAACTCAGGTTTATATGTGTTTTTGATGTTCTTTTACAAAAATCACATTTACTCATGACGATTTTTAAAGTGAGATAGATAAATATATAACATTCACCCTTTCATAAGTGTAAAATTCAGTGATTTAGTGTCGACATAGAAAGTTGTACAACCGTCATCAGTACTAATCGAGAACAATCCGTCACCTCAGAAAGAATTCCAGACCTCATTATACAGCCACTTCCCCTTCCCCCTCCTCCCCACTAGACAGACCTCAGCAACCCCGTGTGCTTTTTGTCTATGGATTTGCCTGTTCTTTATATTTCGAGTAATTGGAATGGCACAATTCTGGACATCTCTATCTGGCATGTCACACTTAGTGTCATGTTGTCGAGGCTCATCCATGTTTTAGCCTGTGGTTGATTCGTCTGTTTCACTTAAGAATTTGCCATTGTAGGGCTTCCCTTGTGGAGCAGTTGTTAAGAATCCTCCTGCCAATGCAGGGGACATATGTTTGAGCCCTGGTCCGGTAAGATCCCACATGATGCTGAACACCTAAGCCCATGTGCCACAATTACTGAGCCTGCACTCTAGAACTGGCGAGCCACAACTACTGAAGCCTGTAAACCTAGAGCCCGTGCTCTGCAACAAGAGAAGACCAGACCTCAGCAACCCCGTGTGCTTTTTGTCTATGGATTTGCCTGTTCTTTATA
>NW_021148350.1:0-683 GCF_002837175.3 Physeter macrocephalus
AGTCATATTCCAAGAATTCTGGGTACGAAATGGCTTGCTGTAGACACCAGGGATATTGCACTCGCTCGGGCATCTTCGAGTTCTGCCTGAGTTCCTTGTGCCCAAGCGGGGAGCAAGTACAGCTTTCTCTCTGGAGACAAAAGCTTGTTTCCATGGAGGACATGTATGGGATATTGGAGAGCCAGGTGTAAGAAGGGTCACTCACGTGTCCACTGCAGAGGTGAGCTGTATGTATGCACGAGGAATAGGTAGTTGTTCAGCATTTCAGAGCCGTGCAAATAAGCCTTTCTCCAGTTGCATCGACAAGGCCAGTAGTTGTGGGTTCCAGATCCACGAGGGTTGAATGCCTTTCCCAGGGCCTGGAAAGAGAACCTTGTCTCTGTAATGTCCATGGGTGTGTTTCGGCAGCTTATGGGAAATAACGGATAGGCACGTGGCTCCTGGGGTATGGAACTCACCTCGGGTGTCGACGTGGAGAAGGATTTATTTCAGGGGCATGTAACTCTGAGGAAGTATGGGCGTGTTCATGTGCCTGCTGAACACTGGAGACGAGGAGATTATACCAGCGATGGGCCTTCTCATCGGGCAAAGAACTCAGAGCTACCCAAAAGGACAAGAAATTCAAACGACCGTCATAGCTGCCAAGGCTCCCTTATCAGGGCTTCTTTGGTGCATGCAAGGCT
>NW_021148350.1:5491-9085 GCF_002837175.3 Physeter macrocephalus
ACCCTGCGCTCAGAGGCCATCAAGGGAGCAAGCTGTGCCAATGTCCTGCAAAGACTGAGCTTTGCCCAGTCCACCTTCGTCTCTCCCATTTACAGGAAGGTATCTCTGAGAACACTGTCCTGGACGGGTACGTATTTCTGGCAGGTGACTGAGCCAGGGCGTGTGTTCTCTCGCATGCGTTTTAACAAGTGTGGTTGGAAAGGCGAGCTTTCCTCCGTCCGAGCCCTTCAATGGCCACAGACTGCAAGTTAAGGCCTTCTCTTCCGCATACAACGAAAAGCTTCCAAAAGGGAACCTGAAGTCCTTGGTGCCATGTTACCAGCACAAAGTTTCGATCTCCTTCTTTTACTACGAGAGGAATAGCAGCTCGAGCTTACGATCCGTGCAAAGATGTCTTTCGTAAATTTTTCGCAAACTGGCATATTTAGTCTGACTTGATGGTGAACGACACAAAGTGTGCTCAAGCAAACCGGAGGTCAAAGGATTTTCCTCGGCAGAGTTATACCTGTGTCTCGCCTGAGCAATGCAGACAAGTGTTTCTCTCTCTCAGAATCCACGACCCTGCCCTGCACCCTTTCCTTCAGAGGAAGTCATATTCCAAGAATCCTGGGTACGAAACGGCTTGCTGTATACACCAGGAATATTGCACTCGCTCGGGCATCTTCGAGTTCTGCCTGAGTTCCTTGTGCCCAAGCGGGGAGCAAGTACGGCTTTCTCTCTGGAGACAAAAGCTTGTTTCCATGGAGGACATGTATGGGATATTGGAGAGCCAGGTGTAAGAAGGGTCACTGACGTGTCCACTGCAGAGGTGAGCTGTATGTATGCACGAGGAATAGGTAGTTGTTCAGCATTTCAGAGCCGTGCAAATAAGCCTTTCTCCAGTTGCATCGACAAGGCCAGTAGTTGTGGATTCCAGATCCACGAGGGTTGAATGCCTTTCCCAGGGCCTGGAAAGCGAACCTTGTCTCTGTAATGTTCATGGGTGTGATTCGGCAGCTAATGGGGAATAACGGATAGGCACGTGATTCCTGGGGTATGGAACTCACCTCGGGTGTCGACGTGGAGAAGGATTTATTTCAGGGACATGTAACTGTGAGGACATATGGAAGTGTTCATGTGTCTGCTGAACACTGGAGACGAGTGGATTATACCAGCGATGGGCCTTCTCATCGGGCAAAGAACTCAGAGCTGCCCAAAAGGACAAGAAATTCAAACGACCGTCATAGCTGCCAAGGCTCCCTTATCAGGGCTTCTTAGGTGCATGCAAGGTTTCCGTGCCTCAGGAGGCGTGGAGAGACGTGGTCTCTAAGTAAGAAGACCCAGGACCTGGAAGTGCTATTGGGTAGGGATCTAACTCGCAGTGATGTCAGTCAATGTGCAGGGCAGGTGTTTTCAGACGGCCGAGTGAAACCGGGCTTTCACCCTAGGTTTGCAGCCACTTACGGCTCACCGTAAGATTCTACTACCCGTCCGTGATTTGTTCCTGGAGGAGAATATGTATGTGAAGGGCGGTGTATGAAGCGTCGTGATTAACATTCCTGTAACTGGGCTCTTTCGAGTCCCCCGAGAGCGCCGCTCAAGGCACTGGGTGCCAAAGGCGAAGTGGCAGCACACGCACTAGTGCAGTGAAGGAGAGACTCGTTTGTTCCAGAATTTATATAACGGTTTCCCACTATCTGGATCAACAAAGACTCCTTCTCTCTGTTCAGGCAAGGTAAGGAATATGTCCCTGGGGCAGGAGGAAAGGGTTGTACCATTGTGCATAGACTTGCACTTAGTACGCCTGTCTCGAGTTTCATGGGAAAGCTTCTTTGTTTTCATCTCCAAATAAGTGGGAATCCTCTAGACGACCTGCATCCCTTGTCTCTTCCTCATCACCGTATGTATGCATTTCCCACAGGCAAGGTGCAAGTACAGGGTGCTGTGTGCCATGCGGGAAAGGTCAGCCAGCCACCCTACTGCATCCCTGAGTGTCTTCTTCCTCAGGCCATTCACACAACGTTCTTTACAAAGGACTCTGAGGTGTTCCTGGAAATGACTTGAACGGATAATAAACAGATCCTCTTCATCCCTCTTGGAATGCGAAGTTTCCCTCACTCTCCTGAAACACTAGGAAACAAGCTACCCACACCATGTTTGTCTCACAGAGTATAGGACTCTAAAGGGAAGATATACATTTCCCTTAGACAGGCGGAATGGTGTGGTTCGTAAACTTGGATAGCTGATATTTCCATTTGCTGTTCCAACGGGACAGCCAGCACAGCCGCCAAGGGACGCCATCGCAAGGCCGTGCAGACGGCCTCTGGCAACATGTTTCACCCTGAAAGTCCCTGAGGGAAGCGTACCTCACCATCAGAAACAGCAACTACACGCTCTAATATATCTCACACGAAAGACATATCTGAAGAGTAGAGCAGAACTACATTGTTGAAGGTATCAGGAATACTTTGTTCTCTCAGATGAGGTATAAGCAAGCAGTGCAAAAGCTCTGCGTGCCAAAGGAAAGAATGCCAGAGCGCCTGACGCACTGCTGTGAAATCTTGCTTCCCATCGGAAAATGAAAGTGCCGCCCTTATCTCTTTAATGCCCGAGGTGATTCAGAGAAGGCGGGTTAGGCCCACAACAGGTTTTGAGGTCTCTAGCCGAGGAGTGTCAGCGAGAGCACTCAAATCAGCCCTGTCAAAAGATTCAGCGAAGGCTGAGTGAAGCCCTGTGCTCAGAGGCCATCAAGGGAGCAAGCTGTGCCGTCGTCCTGCAAAGACTAAGCCTTGCCCAGTCCAACTTCGTCTATCCCATTTACAGGAAGGTATCTCTGAGAACACTGTCCTGGACGGGTACGTATTTCTGGCAGGTGACTGAACCAGGGCGTGTGTTCTCTCCCATGCGTGTTAACAACCGTGGTTGGAAAGGCGAGCTTTCCTCCGTCTGAGCCCTGCAATGGCCACAGACTGCAAGTCAAGGCCTTCTCTTCCCATATACAAAGAAAAGCTTAAAAAAGGGAACCTGAAGTCCTTGGTGCCATGTTACCAGCACAAACTTTCGATGTCCTTCTTTTACAAGGAGACTATAAGCAGCTCTGGCTTACGATCCGTTCAAAGATGTCTTTCGTAAATTTTTCGCAAACTGGCATATTTAGTCCGACTTGATGGTGAACGACACAAAGTGTGCTCAAGCAAACCGGAGGTCAAATGGTTTTCCTCGGCACAGATATACCTGTGTCTCGCCCGAGCAATGGAGACAAGTGTTTCTCTCTCTCAGAATCCAGGACCCTGCCCTGCACCCTTTCCTTCAAAGGAAGTCATATTCCAAGAGTGCTGGGTACGAAATGGCTTGCTGTAGGCACCAGGAATATTTCATTCGCTTGGGGATCTTTGAGTTCTGCCTGAGCTCCTTGTGTCCAAATGGCGAACAAGTACGGCTTCTCTCTCTGGAGACAAAATCTTGTTTCCATGAAGGACATGTATGGGGTATTGGAAAGCCAGGTGGAAGAATGGTCACTCACGTGTCCACTGCAGAGGTGAGCTGTATGTATTCACCCAGTTGTAAGAAGGGTCACTCACGTGTCCACTGCAGAGGTGAGCTGTATGTATGCAC
>NW_021148353.1:0-684 GCF_002837175.3 Physeter macrocephalus
GCTTGCCAAACTGCATCGTCAGGGCTACCCCGCCCTTACTTCGTCCGCTGCCTTCACAACACAAAGGTGCGCATTCTGTCAGCCCTCGCCTGCCGCATGATGGAACCGTTGATATAAAGTGTGCTGTGAATGGGGTAAACCGCGACCTGCAACACAGCTGCACCATTCAGGCCCTCGATGCACTTATCCCCTCGATGTACAGGCATCTACAGACAGGCTAACACTTGTAAACGGCTTCGTCGCGACTCGAAAGCCTTTGCTGCCTTCACAGCGTAATTCATCTCTCTTCACTCTATGCGCCTTCCACATGTGGTGGCCACTCTCTACGCAGTATATTCTCGTTCTAAAGACCAAACACTCACTCCAACTCGGTTGTATGTTCTTCTGCTCTTATTCGTCTTCACATGTCATCCACAGCAACCAGAACGAAGGACTACCCCACTGTCTCGCAAGTGTTCTTACTTGCTGTCGAGAAGCTTCACATCAAACGCATGACTGTACATCCTTCGAAGTCGCCTGTCAATGATAACCTGTACCATACTTGTATGGTTAAATCAGACGGGCAGCTTCCAGGTCTCAAGCCAAGAGCGCTAGCCCCCCCCTATGTCTTGGGCATGCATTCTTTCCTTTAATATCTGCAGCAATCCTCATCGCCAGCGAATACATCCTGCTAAACGCCTTCCC
>NW_021148353.1:2684-3921 GCF_002837175.3 Physeter macrocephalus
TGAGAGTGACCGCCCCCATCGGCTTCAAAAAACCTTTTGAGGTTACTACTGCATCCGCCCCACCACTCCGGCGTCCGCCCCATGTAAAATATTCTTCTGCGTGCGATCGTCTGGCCCTCCTTGCCCGACGACCTTCCACTTTGGCACAAATCCCTACGCACATAAAGCGAGCAGTGTTTCCCTTTCGTACGCCATTCGGTTCATAAGACGCGGACGCCTTTCCGCGCAAAGACAACAAGTCTTCTGCCAATTTGGCCCACCGCGCTGCTCCCTCAGAAGTACTCCATTATATTTCGGTTACTACATCCACAACAGAGCAGAATACATCCTGTCCGTCAGCAGACCACTCGCACACACCGACGTCGACAACGCAGAGGATGCAGTGAATGTGACGAAACAGCCGACGCAAATCAGCTGCATAATCAAGAGCCTCGACAACCTCATTGCCTCAACGGACGGAACACACAAACAGGATGAAGTTTGTAATATGCGCTTTCCAATTTTAAACCGTGTATTGATTCCAAACCCTAGTTCGTGTCCTTCCACTGTACTCGCTTTCCACCAGAGCTGTGAGCACCTTTTACGCGGTGCCTCTTCATTTGAGGCGTGAAGCATTCTATCCTGCTCGCTTGAATATCCTGCCCTCAGCATTCCTTTCATGCCATCTACAGCAGCGGGACAGAACGGACTATCTCTTAGTTTTATAGGTTATCTCACAATCTGCCGTTCATGTTCTCAGCCTCAATGCATGACTATGCACCACTCCCAGCCGATTCATCGTATGTCGTATAACCTTTGCGCAATGTCCCTCCTGTCACCTATGGTCGGGACAAATTCAGTCTGTCCAATTGAGAGCCTGGGATCAGGGTACTGGGAGCGCGCGTTCAGCAATTCGCAACCCTCCAGTTGTACAGTGGAGCTTGTGTGACTTAACGCAACGCAGATTGTTCGCACGTCCTCTCCCACTACTTTTGACCAAACCATCAAGACGTCGGCTGAGTCGCCCTCTGCAGCAGTTGGGCATGAACATTCTGGGAAACACATCCTCCGTATCACACCTTACCGTCTCTTGCGGACTCACCACGTCCTCGCCTTGTATGTATACCTACGTCGTCCCATCCAGTCACACATGCATTAGGGGATACTTAACTGTCGTCACCCCTAACGCACCAGCTCACTCAATACTACGCTTGAAGCCAAAAGGGAAACCACCGAAGGTCATTCTCTGCAATAAGTC
>NW_021148353.1:6514-7183 GCF_002837175.3 Physeter macrocephalus
ATTTTCCCCGCAGACGGACACTAGACCTGCTTGCGCACAATTTGGTCCAACAGGAAGTCCTACGGGCATCAGGTCATCACGAGTGCAAACGTCCTTCTCATGTTGATGTCGATTCCACATCGCGGGAATTGGTGCTTGACAGATCGCATCATCTTCTCGTGTGTGTGCAACGGAGCGTGTAGCGCTTTATACGGAAATGCTGTGCAAGCACCTTGTACTATAGAGACGGCGCAGCATTGTGCTTGATGACCTAAGTGCCTTCCTGCTCACAGCTTTACTCACCCTTCCACGGTACGAATAATTCCCCACTGATAATCTACTTCACAATAGTGGTAGCCTCGTGACTACTGACAAAAATACTCATCAGGTGTACTTCTGGAAACTTAATTTTCTAAGGATGTCCACCTCCAGCATGACTGTGCTCAAGAGAGTAGTCTGTCTAACGGGCACATCCTAGCTTGACAAGAACGTGACGGCCTTCACCGGTGGAAACGAAAAGCTCTTCAGCACTGCACCGTAGCCGAATACCACCTTCGGACGCAATGCGCTTGCCAAACTGCATCGTCAGGGCTACCCCGCCCTTACTTCGTCCGCTGCCTTCACAACACAAAGGTGCGCATTCTGTCAGCCCTCGCCTGCCGCATGATGGAACCGTTGTTATAAAGTGTG
>NW_021148353.1:8573-9074 GCF_002837175.3 Physeter macrocephalus
AACACCAGTGCTGAGCGCTTCCAACCTACGGTGCAGGCTACACAGCGGACAATTCCCTACCCTCGATATAGTTCATGTGCCACTCAACGCGAGATACACCGCCTTTATAGTTTTATACCCCGGTATACTTGGACCAAGTATTCAGTGCCTCTTCAGCTGCCTTCCGTGAAGGAGTAGACGCATGAATTATCCCACACCTTCCTGCTCCTTCACTCCTAACCACAAAGTATTATCTTGCAACATCCCTATCCAAAGGGGCCTCCTCCAACCTCTTCAAACGCACAGCTCCCTGCCGTGAAGCAGAAGGGTGGTAGAACCAACGACAGTCCCACGTGGACGACTTCGCAGCCGCCTCCCGCAATGCTTACCATCCTCTGAGCAGTGCTTGTCTCAATGTTAGATCTTTCTTTGAGCCTGTCCACGCTTCCTGCAAACAGCTATTCTAACCGAGGGATACTACAGCAACCTCCTTGCAGGCATTAGACTGAGTCAACCAGGAAC
>NW_021148354.1:0-9071 GCF_002837175.3 Physeter macrocephalus
TGTATATATATATATATATGTGTGTGTGTATATATATATATATATATATATAAATCTGACCACTTCTCACCACTTGCATTGTAAGCGTCCTCGTCTGGGCCACCACTGAATCCCACCTGGATTCCTGCAGAACCCTCCTCCCAGTCTCCCCGCTTTCACTCCTCTACCGTCCCATCTCAGCCAGCAGCCAGAACAATCCTAAAAGTGAGTCACGTCATGTCATTTATTTGTCCCAAAGCCTCTACTTGTGCCACTTCTCACTCCTGGGGACTTCCACCAGGTTCTCTCTTTGCCTGGAATCCTCTTCCCTCATACTCTGGCATGGCTAAGTCTGTCAGTGAATTCAAGTCTTTGCTCAGATGTCAACCTCTCATAAGAGCTCAGATGAAACTGTAGTGCCATCTTAATCCACCTACCCTGCTCTATATTTTGGGCATGCCGTTTACAATCTCTTTCACATGGTAGTTATTTCCTAGTATGTTTATTGTTTATTTTTTAATCACACCCCCTACTAGAACATAAACTCCACAAGAACAGGAAGTTTATCTGTCACGGAAAGCATCCCAAATATTAGAAAAGTGCCTAGTAACTAGTATCAGATGCCCAGTATTTTTTGAGTGAATGAATGATTGAATATGACAAATATTTCCCTCACATTCCATAGTCATTTCACACTCAGTCTATACGAAATTCCATGTATTCTGCCAAAATTACATGTTCCATCCTCCAAGTCAGACGGCTAAGGGTCGGTCTTCTCCAAGTCCCCCTCACCCTTATTCTGCACATCTCCTCTGCCCACACGGTGCAATCTGTCACCACGTCCTGCTTCTTAATCCCTCCTCTCTCTACTGCCTCCCCACGCCCACTGTTAACTACCTGGTTAACAATCCCTGTTAACCAGGTAATTAGTTACCTAGTTTGAATGTGTTGTATCTTTCATCTTTGTTGGTGTCTCCGCAGCCTCCCACGCATTTCCAAGCCTCCAGCCTGTCCCCATTTGACTCCTTCCTCACATGACAGCTAGAGCACTCGAAACCCAAGCTTGTCTCTTTCCTACTTAAAACCTTTCCATGACTCTCCATTGCATTTGGAACCCTGCGCACACTGCACGATATGGTTTATAAGCATATCCATGATCTGCCCCTTCTTCTCCCAAACCATGTCTGACTCCTTGAAAGCTATCCAGATAGAGGCGTTCTGTCTTCCAGACCCTCCTGTGCACGTGTTTTGTCTTTGGCCTGAAATACCTTTCTCCAGTTGCTAGAACTGGAGAACACACACCGTGAAACAGAATTCAAGTCTCAAGACTTAGATAAGATGACCTTCTGCCCTGCTTCCATTCCCTTAGTACCTGTCGCTTGTTATGGAATCACTGGCTTACTTACCAGTCTCCCCGCTAAATTGTAATCTCCAAAGCAGAAGTTTTCCTTCACCTCTGAATGCCTGGTGCAAAGCACGATACAAGGTACATAGTCATCACTGGATAAATGTTAGATTATCATGGAAAGAGCTGTAGAAATTGTCTAACACTTTTCCTCTGGCCCCCCTCTGTAAGATGGCAATCTTGGGTTGTGGAATGCCTTTCAAAGTAGAAACAGCATGGATATTTAGAGCCGAATGTACCTGGGTTAGAGTTCTGACTTTGGCGGTTTGCAGTAGTGAGGGAGAAGCGAACACACACTTTGGAGCCAATAGGGTTGAAATCCCAAATCTAACCTTTACTAACTGGTTGAGCTTGGGCACGTTTCTTAATATCCTTCTGCCTCTGAATAGACATGAGTTTTATAGCAATTCCTGTATCATAAACTCATTTCAACAATTTATTTTTATTTTATCAACCAACTTAAGATTCCTTGTTTTTCCAATTAGGTCTCTTCCAAGGTATCCATAAAACAGGAGATAGATGTATTCAGGGAGTCATTCTTGCCTTTTCTTTTTTTCCATCAGGATGATACGTGCTAAGGAGTATGTCGTAGCTACTCATAGACCTCCCATTGGTTACAGTACAGAGGTCAGCTTAGGTATCTGCTCTTCCTCCCTTTCTCCCTTTGTTCTCAGGCCCAAGAGTTTCCCTGCCCTACCCACCCTATCTGGGAGAGATGTGAGGTAGAGGCTGATTTTTTAAGGTACAAGTTAAAAGAAAAGTAGAAGCTTTGGTTCCCTAATTGAACATTTCTCATGCGTAATTATGGAGGAATTATGACCTATGGTGTAAAGAAAAGAAGCAAGGTTGCACCACTCCGTTTTTTCCTCCCCTGGCCCTCCCATGGATGCTCTCATGGGTAGACCATTGATCCTCAGGAAAAGTTGGCTTCACGGTCAAATTGCATTAAAAGCGTCTCCAAAATAAATAAATTAAACTAAAAAAAAATCTTCTCCAAGAACCAACTGAGGAGCAAAATAGCAAGAAATGAGGACTCGGCCTCCCTAGGGGACCAGATGAAGGAACCACTTCTTTGAGCCAAATAGAAGCAGGCTAAGATTTAGAGAGAATCTATTCCTCCTCCCAAAGATGCAAGAGCCTATGGCTTGTACTTTTTGCCTCCCTGGCACGTCTGTTCCCAGAGAAAAAAGCAGCAGGCAGTGTCCTGACTGAGCTCACCCGTGACACAGAAAGGCGTGGGTAGGGAGGGGAAGGCAAGGCTCCGTTCAATTCCAAAGCTTTGGTTCCACTCAGTTTCATTCTGCTATCACCACTAGATACTTTAGTCCTTCATTTTCCTCTAGAATGTAGATTAGGACCACAAGGTGAATGTGTAAAGCTCTCACCTCAGATCTGGCCTATTTTTGCTGTAGAGAATTAGAAGTGACTGAGGCACTTTACTAGGCTGAGGTCCAAATCAGAGTACGAATGGCAAGGAACACAAGTTATTTCTTGTGGGCACGATGCCTTCGGGAATGCCTTGCTCCCTGTTCTTTGGGGTTTTTGATTTTGCACCAATGGGAAATGAAGGGGCTGACGATCTGAAAGATCTTCTCCCAACAGAGCCCTGGGGCGGTGGAGAGGGCATCCCGAAGCCAAGGCTGATGCCTGCCTTCACTGATCCACTGACAGGGGTGCTCTGAGCAAAGGGGGCCATGGAGGGGTCCCCAAACATAGTTTTTCTTGCAGAAGTGCTGGCCTTCCCCAAGGCAAAAGGTGTGCCCTGGCTGGCCCGGCCCTGGTTGTTTGGGCCCCAGCCTTTCCCCAAGGGTGTGACGGCGCAGTGCTCCCACCTGGCCCTGCTCCAGTGCTGAATGCTCCAGAGTTGGAGCTCATGTCTGGGGCAGTGACGCTGGTCCCAGTCTCCTCACAGTCCATAGGGGCCACTAATCCCCCAAAGTCAAAGGGTCGTGGGGCTGTGCTGCCAAACACTGAGCCGCAAGCCCCACTCCGCTGGGTTGGGGTGGCAACTCCCAAACCACTCGTATTAGCTTGACCAAAGGGAACCTACTGGAGTGCTGTCAAAGGCCGGCCAGCAGCTGGCAGGGATGTGAAAGGTGGAGGCTGATGGTGCCAAAGCCCCAAAGGCTGACTGCGTGGTACCGCTGAAGGATGGCTGGGCTGGAGTCGGTGTTGGGATTGAGGAGGCCACTCTTGAGTTTCCAAAAATGAAAGAGCTACCGAAGCTTGGGCCAAGGGCTGGTTCGGGGGCTCCTTGCTTCTGCACACATGCAGCCCCAAATGCAGGTTGGGGAGTGGCTCCCAGGGATAGCGGGAAAGGTGGCCTTGAGCTTGACTCCAAGGGAATTGTGAATGCTGAGGTCGAACTGGAGATCCTGGATGACAATGCAGGCTGGTTGGTGGTTACTAGGGCTGAAGTGGCCAGAGGGCTACCCATAGCGCTAAAATTGGCAGTGCTCCCGGTAGGGGATATCTGGAGAGCACTGGGAAGAACCTGGCTAAAAGATGGTGACTGTGTGCACAGTAGGAATGGTTGGACGCTGGCATAGTGGGAAAGTGAAGCCTGCAGCTGGGGAGAAGCTGGCCCTGAAGGCACAGGCAGCCCCGAGAGGGAAAGCGGGGCAAGTGGAAGGGATGGAGCAGGTGCTGCCCATGGGACTGGTACCATTCGCTACACCACACTCCAAAGGTGGCTTAAAGGAGCCTTTGGATGTGCTGGCTGGGGTGGTGGACATGACTACAGAGGTAGCCTTGACCAGGCCGTGGAAGAGACGGGTAGAAGCAGGAGTAGGTGGAGGAGAGGTCTGCTTGAAAGAGAAAGGAGCTCTCCCGGGCATAGTTTTCAGTGGTCTTATGCTGCCAAAGATAGGCTTGAAGGTGGGAGTTGAGATACCCGGAGGTGAAGATGCTGCAGCTGCGCTTGAAATTCTGGACTATGAGGAGCCTCCTATCTCACTATTGGCTGGGGGCCCCAAAATGGGTTTTGACATGCGCTCAGCAGACGTTGCAACAGGAGGTGCAGATGCAGGAAGATGGGGAGCTGGGCTGCACATCAATCCAAACAAAGTGCTTTGCATAGTGGGTGCTGCAGGGATAATGGCGGCTGAGTCTCGGGGTATGGCAGCCTGAGAGGTTGAAGGTGGCTATGTGGTGTCAGTGACTGGTGATGTGGGAGAAACAAGGGTCAGAAGGATGAAAGTAGTTGTGGGTTTTGAGTCTGAAGAGGTGCCTGAAAGGGGTTCTGACTGTGAGCACCCATGTGAGGCCAGCAGGCTCGCTGTTTTCAGAGGCGAGTGGGCCACACTGATTGCCTCTCCGGTCGGTTGTGGGAAGGCCAGTGGACTTGGAGACTTCTGCATTTTATGTAAGCTTTCCAACTGAGGATCAGTGCCCTGGGACAGGGGAGGCTGAATAGCAGACCAAGTGTCAGGGACAGAGTCTGTGGTGACCTCAGTCGTATCCTCTCTGGCTTTGTTGCTCCACTGCAGTCCAGCTTGCTTCCCTAAGGCCAGGTCTTCAGCGACTGCATAACCAAGCTGAGGAGGTGGAGTCAGGGACAGCAGGCTCCCAGGGCTTGACAGAAGCAGGGGAATCTGATTTTGCTGCCCAGAGCTGCCAGATGTTTCTGGGGACTCATCTGATACCAGTGGGACTGGGGAGCGAGACGGATGACCATGTTCTTTCCTTTTTATTGGCCACTCTGGTATCTGGAGTGATGTACTGGGAATACTTCTCTTCCAAGGCTCAGAGAAACCTCTAGAAGAGCTGTAAGAGCTTGTAATAGCATTTCTTTGGGAGCTAAGGGGGCCACCTGTGTGTGTGCTGGCCAAGGAGTCCATGGAGGAGCAGCTGGGCCTGTGATTCAAGCTGTGATCTGAGCCCCAGCAGTCGAGGCGTCTCTTCAGAGGCCCAGGCCTGGGCACAAAAGAAGTGAGGACTCCATTTTTCGTCAGAGGCTTAAACGCAGATGGTCTGGTCTCTGGAATCCTTCTCTTACTGTCCAAGCTCTCACGGAACAGTGGCTCTTCCCAGCTCACTTTCCCCTTTTGCACTCTCTGAGGGCCCCCAGCACTGTCTCCTTCGCACATGGGTCTGGGGGCTTCTCAGAAGGTGAGACCCCCTACCCCTGCAGAGTTCGTTACCTCTGCTGGGGCAGTGGAGGGGGGCGCTGTCCGCTCACGAGGAGCGAGCCTGATGGTCACCGGGCTCCATATTGCCCTGGGGTGCCGAAGAGACCAGATTCTCCGCTTGAAGTAACTTTCCCACCAGTCTGAGGGAAGAGGCTCCATGATGGAATACCTGTTCATGGGAAAGCGCCTCCAAGCCTCATTGACCACCCACGCGTCGGGACTGGTAGGATCCCAGTTCGGCAGCCTCGTCGCAGGTCTGTGCCGAGGGGCAGGGTGGGCACGATGGACGGGCTGAACCCAGGGGACCTGATGAAGGGGCTGAGCTGGCCGGCGGTTCAAGGGCCTCTCCGGCAAGTCTGTGCGCCCCTCTGCTGGGGATGACGGCGAGAGTCCCAGCTGGCCCACGTAAGTGCCCATGTGGAGCAGTGAGGCGGGGTCGGTGACTTGGACTTCGGGTTTGGGCTCCCGAGGTTTCTGACGCCTGGTGACGCAGCCGCAGTCGAAGGGTTCCGGTGACGGTTGGGATCGCTGCGCGAGGAAAGTGAAAGGGTCTCGGGGCGCTCCTCACCCTCCAGGTCCTGCATCCGAAAGTGAGCGGCCGGTGGAAACAGAGGACACGCGGGCCCTCGGCAGCCCCCGTAGCCTGCTCTGCCAGTTTGAGGCCTAAGCTGGCTGCTCTGGCCTCTCTTCTCTCCTCTCCGGGTTGCAGCGCGCGGCGCGAGGAGAGGGATTGGAGAGGAAGCGCGCGGCCGGAGGCCCAGAGCTAGAGTCGAGCAGGCGCCGGGTCTCCAGACTCCGGCTCCCGGCCCCGGCACTGATCCGTCCGCCCGCCCGTCCCCCGGAGTCGGAGTAGGGAGGGCAGTCCGAGCCCCTCAGGGTGAGTCGGTGGAGGTTGGGGGCGGGGGGCGGGGCGCTGGCGGGAGCGCGGGACCGGAGACCCGGGCGCGTGGACCTGGGCAGCCCAGAAGGCGCTCGTGGCGCCAGCAGCGGGGAATAACGGAGGCCGGATTGGCTGCTTGGGGATTCCCGCCCTTCTTCCTTTCCTTTCCGCAGCCAGTAGGTGTCAGTCATTTGCCTCCGGGATGACAAGCTCCTGACGCAGCCACCGTCCAGGGTCGCCTCCCCGAGGGTGAATGTGTGTCGCCCTCCGATTGTTCGCATTTGAGTATGCAGGTACGATGGCACTCTGGCGGGGTCGCGAGGCTCCGGAGGGGGCCAAAGGGATTTCTTGTCTACCGACCGAGAGCCTGAGCGCCTCCGCAGGCACCCGGCTTTGTCCCTCGCTCAGCACCGCCCCCCGTCCCCCCGCCCCGGCCACCCTCTCCAATCGCGATCCTCACCTAGCCCAGTGGGGTCGGAGCTCCAGGAGGGGAGCAAAGAAGTGGGAGATTTAATTTGAGGCTGAATATTCAGGCTAAGCCAGAGTGAACTAGGGGACTAACATTCTGAGAAATTAAAAAACGAATAACGTTTTAAGATTTCCAATACCATTCCTTCCAATAACGATAAAAATGGCACCAGTTGAATACGATTCTTTCAAGAAAGGTCATTTTAAGGTTGTTAAGTTAAGGAACTCGGAGAACGAGTTCCATTCAAAACCCACACTTGTCCAAAAATGGGTCCAGACATCTCCCGCTTGATCGATCTCTTTCTCCTTGAATTTGTATTTCCACAGAATTTTACGCCAATATAATGTGTGCTTACGCTTAAAGTCTTTATTCGATCGTCCTACTATACTAATCTGCACCAAATATAGGTATAAACACTGAAATCTGAAATTTTGATACGTGACGGAACCACAAATCTGTTATAATTAATTCTTTTGGTTTCATTTATATTTGCATTTACTAATAGAATGCAATCAATCAAAACATCATAAGTAGATAACAAATTTGAAAGGCCCTTTCCTGGACGTTGTAACAGAAGTAAATATGGAATTTATCACCTCTTTCTCCAAGAGGTCGCATACAATGTATTGATATAAGACCACCTCCACTGAAGGAATATTTCCATTGCTCCTCTACTGGACACCAGGGATGGAAGAATTTTACAATTCGGGGCAGTGTGTCACTTCAGATAGGTAGAAGGGTTTTGGAATTGCCTAGTGAGAGCATGGTGGGATTTCAAAGTAAGGTGGGAAGCAAGAAGCCAAACTAGAGGATTCTCAAACTCGTGAATGTTAACTGGTTGAACATGGAAGAGGTAGAAATTGATTCGGTGTTTGTGCGTGCTTGTAACCGAGTTGGAGTAAAGTTTAGCAAGGGATGGGAAAACCTCTCTAGCAGAGGATGGTTTCGATCCATCGACTTCTGGGTTATGGGCCCGGCACGCTTCCGTTGCGCCACTCTGCTTAGCCTCTGTGGGCTGCCACTGTTCTTCCCTTCAATGATTATGTCACCGTTTCTGCGCTGAACATGTTTCTCGATTTCCTTTCTTTCTGATGGTTTTCGTCGCCCCTCTTTCTCGAGGTACGTAGAAGATCAGCTCTTCCGCAACCAGATGACCTCAGGTCATCACCCTCGGGTCTGCAATTTTCCAACCTGCCCAAGGGTGCCCAAGCTCGTCATTGAACCCCCTCCCCAGCACCCCTCCCCACTCCCTGGAGCCGCTAGCCTCTCGGAGCGGAGGAAGAGCCCGCGGAGCAAAACTCTGGGTGGACCCTTCTCGGGGAGAAGATCGGAAATCGTGGAGCCAGCTCTGCTGCCACCGGAAAGGAAACGTGTTAACCATCTCCTCTGTTACCTGTCGAAAAATCTTATAGATGACACTTTGAATAAAAGAGAGGCATTTTGTTTGCTCGCAAGGGCGCACGATTTTCAGTACGGTGCGCCTGAAATAGTTAACCCAATTTGTTTCTCAAATTATTCCACGGGGGTCACAATTTCGATTGTATCTCTCGTTTGGGGCCGTTTGGACTAAACAAACAAATACATTTTGTAATAAGATAGGACCTTCCTTTTCGCGAGGCTTATATTAGAGAGCAGAACCTTTGGGAAGTTCCTGAACACAGCTCTCATTTGCAGCTGCCTCTGCGATGACGCTAGAAGGGGCCCGTCTGGAAGGTTGTAAATCTTTTCTCTTTAGTACTGGAAGCTTTTGGATAGTGAGCATAGAGTGTTCCTTCAGTCACATGGCTAGGCCGAGGCTTGTATGCTGGTGTGTTTTTGTTTGTTTTGTTCGTTTGTTTTTTCTCCTTGTACTCCATGCCCCCTTCCACAATAAAACTTAAAGAGCGATGGTGGAGTGGCGAGCTTAGCAGCTCGCACCAGCAGAGGAGCCTCCTCGGGTCCGCAGCCACGCGCACTGCCCTACCTGAGCCCAGCTATGCGGCTACCCCAGCCAAGGAAAGCAAAACTCCATTATTCCTTTGGGGCTCTTACCCCGACCCCCGACCCCCAGATATTTGTCATCTCAAGGAGATGCTGCCATCTTCAAATTGTACCCTCTCAAGAAAGTCTTTTTTCAAAACTTTTCTGACTGCAACTCAGTGTCGAAATACATTTTAAGTCACAACTCAATACAATATGCAAACAAATGTATGTATATATATATATATA
>NW_021148355.1:0-1705 GCF_002837175.3 Physeter macrocephalus
AAGTTTTCAACAGTTTATTGGCCAAAATAAAGCATTTCTAAACCTGGATGTGTCTGGATCCGAGGGCATCTAGATTTTTACTCAGCACTAAGCAATGCTGCAAAGTATGTAAATTGCACGTGTTATCTGTTTTCATGGTTTACTCACATTGAATTTTTAAACCACATCTGAAAACCCAAAGTATCTAACGAGTCTATTACTGGCAACTCAGCTAGGAGACAGGCTACAGGTAAGGACTCTGAGGTTAGAAGTCCAGCCCTAGAACTGAAACTGATTTATTCGGTGACCTTGAACAAGGTCATTAACCAGGAGTTCACCTCAGCATTGGGTCTGCTGTGAGAAGAGCTAACCGCAGGGATTTAAAACATTTAACTCCCCGACAAAACGTGCTTCAAGAATTCACGGTGCTCTCTGTCAGTAGTTTTAAAGTCTTTCTCATTTGGAAGTTCCCATGAATTTTGCCAAAATTATTAGCACACTATGAAGCCTAAAAATGATGGTTAAGCACTATCAGCTGACTGCAAGCTTTTGCAACATTGTAAAAACAAAAACAAACCCAGATATTCCTTTTATAAATTACACCATATATTTTCCAGGACAGAATAGTTCTGTTTAAGTCAATTTTTTTTCAGTTCCTTAGACTCTGAAACTAACTTCCTTATACAGTAGAAGAAGGAGAATGTATTCAATATTTTAAGCGTCAGAAGCAAATAAATTGGTGGAAGAAGCTAATATTTACTTCTCCGCTTATCCACTCATATCTGTGTATGACTCTTGAGTCTGTGAAAAGTGCTCGTTTACACTGTGCCTTATTAGGGGAATGCATTCAGTCAAGTATAATGGACTCTTTTTTACTTTGATGGCAAAGTATATTTAATATTCTTATGCTGTATTTTGTAAACCTAGATGTGTGCTGCACAGATATGCACAATAATTATCATTTTAACAGGGTCAGTCCAATTAATAAATTTCGTATACTCCAAAATTATTGTGTGGTATATGGAAGCATACTTTCCCTATCCATCGGTATGAAATTCTCTTTCCCTTTGATATGGTTTGGTGTGGGTCTTTAGTAATGCCCCCAATCTCATCCAACCTATTAATGGCATTAAAAATTAATGCTTATGTTTCTCATTTGTGAACTTTGTGGGTTTTCTTCAGCATGAAAAATGAGTTGGTCGCCCTTCTGGAACCCCTATAGCTACTTTCTCTAAAGAACATACAGCATCCATCTTACGAAATCACTGCAAACGCTTCACTTTCGTGCATGGTCAGTATCATGACGTGTTCCCTCCCTCATCCTCAATGCTCGCCTCCGCCCCTTCCTCTCCAGCCACACATCACCCGCTCCGACAGTTCTGCCCTTGTTTGCTTACATTCCTATCCGCTGCCTTTTCTTGGCCTTCCCAGCTTCACACAGACCTGACTCCTGTGGCATCTGTACGCATTTCCGGCCCTCCAGCCTCCTACACGTGGCTCATGCACTGCTCTGCCCAAGCCCATTCTCTGACTGCAGGCTTTGTCTCCCTCACCGGCTCCACAAAACCCACCCCTGTGTTCTGTTGCCCTTTATGTTCAGAACAGCCTTCCACGAACATTCATACATACACCTCCTTACGATGCTGCCCCAGATCATTTCTCCAGAAGGGCTTCCTAGTCTGCAAGCGCCCCCACTCCTGTGTCTGCAAGTCACTCTCAGCTGTTC
>NW_021148355.1:1837-9070 GCF_002837175.3 Physeter macrocephalus
AAACCCCAGAACACGTATCCTGAGATTCATTTTTTTTTTTTTTTTTTTTTTGTGGTACGCGGGCCTCCCTCTGTTGCGGCCTCTCCCGTCGCGGAGCTCAGGCTCCGGACGCGCAGGCCCAGCGGCCATGGCCCACGGCCCCAGCCGCTCCGCGGCACGTGGGACCCTCCCATACCGGGGCGCGAACCCGGTTCCCCTGCAGCGGCAGGCGGACGCGCAACCACTGCGCCACCAGGGAAGCCCTGGATACTTTCTTTACAGAAATAATCAGGGAAACTGCAGCAGTATATGTTAAATAAACATGCGTAATATTTATTTGTAAGTAAGTTATGCAAACACATGGGCAGGAGTACTTCTATTGCCTGATGGTCACATGGACCAGTGAGAGCAAAACCAAATTGCTTCTCACACAGCAGAAACTTACATCTTTGCTAAATGGTATTTTAATAACCACTACTATCACAAATTTAATAAAATGCCAGGTCAACATTTCCAATACTTATTAAAATGTTTAATGTTGGGACTTCCCTGGTGGTGTGTGGTTAACAATCCTCCTGCCAATGCAGGGGACACGGGTTCAAGCCCTGGTCCAGGAAGATCCCACATGCCGCGGAGCAACGAAGCCCGTGCGCCACAACTACTGAGCCTGCGCTCTGAAGCCCGCGCGCCACAACTACTGAAGCCCACGTGCCTAGAGCCCGTGCTCCGCAACAAGAGAAGCCACCACAATGAGAAGCCCGCGCACAGCAACGAAGAGTAACCCCCGCTCGCTGCAACTAGAGGAAGCCCGCACGCAGCAATAAAGAGCCAATGCAGCCACAAATAAATAAATAAATAAATTTATTTTAAAAAAATGTTTAATGTTTGTTAAAATTTAATATTTGTTAAAAAGGCTTTTTAAAGCTGCCTTTGTCATAGATGTAAGAATGCATGAGTCTTAGAATCTTTGAGTACTTTCACTCTGTATAGTATATAAGACTTGAAGGAAAATGTGTGCCTTTAAATATCTTTGAAAGAAAACACTATTATTACATCTTTTTCAACTACAGCAATTCACTAAACTAGATTTCAGAGGAACCATTTTTCACCTCCTTGCTGCAATAAAACTGCATGCAGCTTCCAAAAACTGAAATGCTGTATCTGTCTACATTCCCTGGGACCAGATATGAACTGATGCAAAAATAATAATAATCAATAGAAGTTACAAGATTTGAACTTACTACACTAAGGTCATAGGGCAGGCTGCCCAGCCTCTCTTCATGTAATAGCTCCCAGTCTCGGAAAAGATTGATTCTAAATAAATAGCTCACTGCCTTGCCCAAAGGCTCACAAAAGGCCCTTTGTCCTCAACTAGAAAAGTCATGAAAAGAAAATGTGGAGAGTCAAGGTCTTCATTTGGTCTCCTCCAAACAATCCATCAAGCACGATCTCCCTTCTTTTGAAACTTCTGTTGCACTTACACTCTGTGTCACTCACTCTCACAGTAAACCATACCGTCTTCTCTTTCTCTGTATGTTTGTCTTCCTGCCACCGTCTTCTGTGGAAATGCTAGCGGTAGGGACCATGACTCTATTCTCTGCTCATTTCAGCATTGGTACCATGCGAACGGGAGGAACATGAATTCATTCAACAAACATCTGTGGCATATCTACTATGCTCCAGCACTGTAACCAGAGATACAGTGGTAAACAAGACAAGGTCTTGCCCCCAGAGAACTGAAATCTGGAGGGAGAGAGACAGGCAAGCACACAGGCAAGTACCATCAAATGTGATGTGTGATCCTTAAAGCCAGCAGTGAGGTCATGAGAGCACATTTGGCGGGATTTGAGCTGGTTGTAAAGAGTCCAGGAAGAGCTCTGGATGAAGTGACTTCTAACAAGCAATCTGGAGGCGAGTAGGACTCAGCCCAGTGAACAAGGGTTGGGGGAGCGGAGGAGTTTTCCCCAGAGTTTAAATTGCATCCCAGAGGTGAGAAATAGCAGAGCACATGAAAGGACAAGAAATCCTCCAGTAGAGTTGGAGCTTACAGTCGTGGTGAGGATTGGAGATGGAAGATGAAGCTCTAACCATGAGCCGAGACCCAGAGACATAGGATATTTGGTCTTGCATCTTCAGGGTCATGGAGGGCTGGGGAAAGTTCTGAGAAAGCGTGTGACTAATTGTGGCTGAGCTTCGAGAAGGCGCTGCGGAGAGACGGCGGGAGGTGGGCTGCGGCGGAGATCCAGGTGAAGGCGGGGCTGCGGCGGGGATCCGGGTGAGGGCGGGGCTGCGGCGGGGATCCGGGTGAGGGCGGGGCTGCTGCGGTATCCGGGTGAGGGCGGGGCTGCTGCGGTATCCGGGTGAGGGCGGGCCTGCGCTGGACCAGGGCAGGGGATACGGAGGGGGAGGGGCAGGAGGGTACCCGTGTTTCCAGGTTAGTCAACTGCACGTAGGCTAGTAATTCTAGAGCAGGGTGAGGGCGGGCCTGCGCTGGACCAGGGCAGGGGATACGGAGGGGGAGGGGCAGGAGGGTACCCGTGTTTCCAGGTTAGTCAACTGCACGTAGGCTAGTAATTCTAGAGCAGCACTGCGGTCCTCAGGGTGTGGGCCAGCAGCGTTCGTACCACCTGGACCTGATGAAAAATGCAAATTCCCCAGCTCCACTCCGGACCCAGTGAGTGAGAAATGTACGCGGAGGAGACCGGCGACCTGCATTTTAACCACCTTCCAGGGATTCTGGTGCGTTCTTAGGCTTGAAAACCAATGTTGTAGCTCATGGGTCTTCAAACTGTTTTGCTCAGTACCCTAAAAAAATGTTTGAAAAAATATGTACAATTCACACTTTTTTTGGTAATTTTTGAATTTTACTTTATTTATTTTTTTATACAGCAGGTAATTCACACATTTTAAATTTGACATCCAAACATTCTTTTTATATGTAAATAGTTGCAAAGAACGTAATTTCTAGCATATTGAAAAATATTGTATCATTGAAATACAGTCAATGAAATAAAAATACTCTAGCACTTTAGTATCCACCATCGCACATTGAGAAGATAGACGAAATAAAAAAAAAAAAAAGCTCTTTTTTCTTAGCAGTTTAGCAACTTCAAAATGTACCTTAATTCCTTGAACATTCATATCCTTTTAATTTCCCTAACTGAACTTTATACTGTATTCTATTAAGCAACGTACCATACCTATCTGCAACAAAAATATGAATGTAATAAAATATTCATCCTAAATTTAGATATAATTATTTTAGTACATAATTGATAAAATAGCATAACGTTTTATAATTTTGATAACTATTAACATAAAAAGTAAAATATTATTGAAATATCCTAATGAGATGAGTAGAGCCTTTAAAATTTAATTCATATATCTGTGGATAAATATTACATATTAATAAAATAAGACAAGCTTCAGCACCAGTTCTATTCATATTTTTCTTTTTATAATGCAAATTAAAAAACACCAAACACCCTGTTCATATAATAAGTACGTAGAGGGAATGAAAGGAGTTTTATTATAGCAGTTCTACGTAATTCTCTAAACTCCTTCTAGGATATATGCCAAAATATTATAGAATCACCTATCATCAGAAATGTCTGGTGGGGCTTCCCTGGTGGTCCAGTGGTTAAGACTTGGCTCTTCCACTGCAGGGGATGCAAGTTCAATCCCTGGTCAGGGAAGTTCCGCATGCCGCGTGGTGCGGCATTTTCAAGCAAAAATGTCTGATAGACTGTAACTTCTCTGTGAAATGGGAGGCCAAGTCATTCGCTGAGAGTAAAGGTGAAATGTGGGGTGGGCACGCAGAAGAGAGAGGAGTTCGGGGGGTGGGAGTGGAAGAGAGTGAGGACAAAAAACATAAGTGAATCATTGGGCAGCATTTAGGCCCTGAAACACTGAGGATACAAATGATTGAATCAACCAATTAATGCGAGCATGTCATTCAGTTGCCACTGTTTTGAAATAGATTTCTGATCAACTGAGCAAAGCTTACTCGCACGGAATCTGTTAAAGACAGAACAATGGCCCCTCAGAGATGCCCGTGTCCTAATCCCCCTGTGAATATGTTAACTTTATACGACAAAACGGACTTTTGTGGAAGTGATTAAAGTTTAAGAACTTGAGGTGGGAAGGGTATCCTGGGTTATCCGGGGGCCCACTGCCATCACAAAGGTCCTGTTAGTGAAGGAGGGAGGCCGGGGAGTCAAGAGTCAGAGAGGAAGGTTGAAGCCAGAGGCAGTGGTCAGAGCGACGGGGGAAGGGGCCACGAGCCCAGGATGCTGGCGCCTCCAGGAGCTGGAAAGTCAAGGAGATGAACCTCCCCTGGAGCCCGGGAAGGAACCAGCCCTGCCCACACCTTGAGTTTAGGACTTCTGCCTCCAGAACTGTATGATCATACACTTGTTGTTTCAGGCAGTCGGTTTGTGGAGATTTATTACCGCAGCGATAAGAAAGGAGCACGCTCACCCCTTCAGCCCTGTGTAGACAGAGCTTCTCAAGCTGGAACGTGCAGTCATCTGGGACCTTGTCAACATGCAGCCTCTGATCCGGTAGGGCTGGGGGGTGAGACTGCGATTCTGCACATCCAACAAGCTCCAGGTGAAGCTGGTGCTGCTGGGCCACGGGCCACACTCTGAGTAGGAAGGACCTAGAAGGCAATGTCGAGACAGAGAGAGAAACAGTTACCGTTAGCATATAGCATGTGTTCTTCATTTGTATAGTTTCCCTGAATTCATACATTAGGATTGCATTTTATAAACACAGACTGGCTATGAGGCAGGTACTGATATCATTTTCTTTGACTGACTAGGAAAGTGATACTCAGAGAGGGTAAGCAACTGACCCAGGCTGCACAGCTGCTCTGGTGTATTTGGGCTGTGACAGGATCAGGACTTGAACGCAAGTTCCTTCTTTCCAAGTTCTTTTCACTACAGCAAAGTCAATGTTTAAATCAACGTCTAGAAACACTCAATGAATTCAGTAGCCTCAGTGCTACTCAAGGACAATATGCACAAAGTTAAAGGAACAACAGCAATTCCTGTGGATTTAACTGAAACAAGAATGGATGATAAGTGAGATGAGCTATTACACAATTTTTTCCCTTTGAGATTTGACCAAAATATTAATCATGCTTCAAGTCACCTCGGATACACTTGTACTGCTTTGGTACAAGTATTTTGACAATGAATGAATGTAAATTTGAGCCACTTTGTCACACTCTGCCATCTTTTCCAGAACCTTTGTATTGTGTTCAGTATTTATTGAGCACTTACTGTGTGCCACTGCCTTATGCCAGACACTACAGAATCGAATATAAATGAGACATTATCCCTGTGCTCTGGAATTTCACTGCATGATTGCAAAGAGATAAATGCAAAACAAAACAAAAAACACTTTAGGGACTTTCCTGGTGGTCCAGCGGCTAAGACTCCATGCTCCCAATGCAGGGGTCCCGAGTTCAATCCCTGGTCGAGGAACTAGATCCCGCATACATGCCACAACTAAGACCTGGTGCAAATAAATAAATATTTTTTTAAAACACTTTATTTTGATTGATACAATTATAGACATTTGAAAGATTAAAGGAATGGTTGATTTACTCTGGAAAATTTATATGAGACTTTAAAAAACCTCTCATATTTAACTTTGTTTAATATGTTTTCCTCATAGGAAACTGCATGTATTCCAAAAAGTCTACTGAGATTTTTAAAATAAGTCACAGATTCAAAACCCTAGCTCTTCTCAAAGATTTAAAGTTTGTATTACAATAATCATATTTTTTGGAGCAATTATTAACTGTCACTTGTAGGGGGGCTGTTATTAATGTTAAGTCTGGCCTATTTACACATTTTATATCTTTAAACTGCATTTGCAAACGTAATACATCCCATTTCGTTTACAAGTATTTTGACCTAATACACAAAACCTAAGTATTATATAATTCCTATAAATGTAATAAATTGAACTTATAAACACAGTGAAGTTTAGTAAAGGTCACATAAATGTTCCAACTCAGGAAGATTTCAACTTAAAAATCACAAGTCTAAACCAATTGCTCCATCTGACGTTTTAGTTATAAAGCTGAAGTTCTTTTTTTTTTTTAACATCTTTATTGGAGTATAATTGCTTTACAGTGGTGTGTTCGTTTCTGCTTTACAACAAAGTGAATCAGTTATACACATACATACGTCCCCATATCTCTTCCCTCTTGCGTCTCCTTCCCTCCCACCCTCCCTATCCCACCGCTCTAGGTGGTCACAAAGCATTGAGCTGATCTCCCTGTGCTATGTGGCTGCTTCCCACTAGCTGAAGTTCTAACAGTCTTAAGGAACATGCATGAATTTCTTACCTGAAAAATCTGTAAGAAATTCATGTGTATTCCTTAACACAATAATATTATTGCTATGGTTTCGATTTTCCTAAACATTTAGAACCTTCCCGAAACTAAGAAAATTCTTACCCACTAGGAAAGACAAGCACACGTTGCAGTGCAGGGCAGAGTCCTCGACTGTAGCAGAAGGGCCACGGGGAGCAGGATGCCCATCGTGGGGGAAGCTGCATGTATTCGGACGAGGAGTATGTGGGAAAACTCTGTACTTTCTGCCCAATTTTGCTGTGAATCTAAACAGCTCTAAAGAATATAATCTATTAACTGATTAAAAAATAATAAAAGAGGGACTTCCCTGGTGGTCCAGTGGGTAAGACTCTGTGCTCCCAGTGCAGGGGGCCTCGGTTCGATCCCTGGTTGGAGAGCTAGATCCCGCATGCATGCCACAACTATGAGCCCACATGCTACACCTAAAGATCCAGCATGCTGCAACGAAGAGCCCGTGTGCCGCAACTAAGACCCAGTGCAGCCAAAATAAATAATAAATAAATAAATATTTTTTAAAAGAAAAGAAAGACAGTTACCATCTCTGTTAACGAGAGATTTTGGCTGGGATGCGACATTCTGGTCCACAGTCCTCAAGCCCGTGTCCCTGGTTCCAGGTCCTACTGGTCCCCTAACTCCTGAGGCCCTCTCAGAAATCCACAGCCCATGATCGTTGATCACTTGATTACATGTTGCATGGTTTTGGCTTTTAATAATGTTTCTTCTTTCCATGTAAAGATCTCTGAGCCTTACTAAAAACCTGCATTATTTTTATTTTATATGTTTTATAGTCCCACACAAAACAGATATTACAAGTATATTTCTTTGAACCTTTAGTGTTTCACAAGGTTTTCACTGACTGGTGGTTG
>NW_021148357.1:0-966 GCF_002837175.3 Physeter macrocephalus
TAAAGAGACTCAGATGAGATTTGTCCGGACCCCACCTACCCGCTGGCACACAGCAGAGAAACCTAGAAGGCACCAATCACAGCTAGTAGACTGCAAGAACCCCGGTTTCTATAACTATGTTTGCAGACATACACGAGGGAGCGGGACACAGGAATTCCTCTCTCGCGTTGTGCGGTGTACGTACACCGCAGGTCGCGTGTAGACGCGTACAGGTGAGCCTGTTCCACTTCCACGAGGAGGCTGCACAGCATCTGACTACCTTATTTACACACGTGATGCACCGCGAATTCAACCTCTCACACCTGGTCTTTTTGTAGGCATGGAGAGAGACATATATATACGAGTAATTCTCTGGCGAGAAGTGCGAGAGAGTGTGCACCTGCACCAATAGAGACAAACATTCGGTAAATCTTTGACTTACTTGGAGACTGTCCTGGGGACCCTGCTGCCTCCTGGCGAGAAGACCCCCGCCGCGTTTTCTCCGGTGTTGCCGAGCGCTTCCTCGGTGAGGCGTCCTTCTTCTTCTCCTGCGGTGCTGCTGCAGTGGGTGTGGGTGCTCTCGGCGCCGTTGCTGCAACACAGGTGAAAAACGCATCACATACCTCGGCATCTCCAAATATATATTTATTTCATAAATCTGGGTACTCTCGCCCTTGCACAACGCCATACTTTTTACCTAGAACGTGTTTTCTACGTCACTGAGAAAAAACGTGCAGCAGCTCACGCGCGTACAGACAGCCTGGATATCTCGCTTTCCCTGTCGAAGGTAGGCTGGCTCCCACGTACGCTGGCCACCCTCGCGTCTCTCTTCTCTCTTGTGCCGAAACAGAGTGGACCCTCTCTCTCTCTCTGTCTCTGTCTCTCTCATCTTTACTTTTTTTTTTTTTTAAATTTGAAGAGAAGTTGTGGAGGAAAACTAGAGTATATCTAGGACTTGATGACATAGAATTGAGAGAAACACTGAGA
>NW_021148357.1:8472-9066 GCF_002837175.3 Physeter macrocephalus
GCTCACGTATATTTATCCAGTGGATCCAGAAAAGGAGAGAACACATGTGTGCTGCCAGCCATCACGTCTCGATAGTGGGGGAGTCCGGCTTATGTGGCGCCTACTTATTTTCTCGCACAGTTAATCACGTGCTTCTTCACCTGTGGGGCCTTCTGCACACCAGCCGTGCGAGAAAGTACTTACAAAAATAGTCCGCGGCTTTTCTCTTTCACACACACACACACACACAAACGCATGTACGCTTTTCTCCTATGTGAGACCTCCCTATATGCAGTGGAGTTACAGATCGATTTACGTAATATGATCATACTGTATCCCCACATGATTACACATGAGAACAAATCAATCCAAATACAACTGTACTGCCTCTTTGGCAGATAGGGAACAAACTGGAAGGGTATTTCTTAGCCTCTTACGCCCTATTAAAAGTCATTCCTAGTAAAACAGGTGGTAGTGGAGATACAAGTCGATTTACATAAGTGCTCTTTTGGCAGATAGGGAATAAACTGGAAGGGTTTTATTAACCTCTTATGCCCTATCAAAAGTCAGTCCTAGTAAAACAGGTGGTTGTTTGTTTTAGAGTGTTTATGTAAG
>NW_021148358.1:0-1513 GCF_002837175.3 Physeter macrocephalus
CGCAGGTGAGATATGATAGCAAGGCGTCAGGAGGCATGGATCACTCGGATCCGTTGCGCTTGAGGTGGACAGGCTGCGCTTGAATGCTTTTGTGTGATGCCTCAAAGAAGGCGCCTGGGTGTGAATTCGCGTGTCTTAATTTTACATAGTGACGACATTGACTATCTTGCGGTCTGAGCACATTTCCTTATTGTCTCTTTGATGGTGACAATTATGTGCCGTAGACACATGGGTTGGTTCCGTGCAAGAACCGTGTCATGTGCCCTTCTGTCCCTGAGGAGCGTGTCAGCGCTGCGCAAAAAAAATGGAGGTTCGTGAGACGACTTGGAAATTTACCTTTGACGCTTCTTCGTATTCCCACTGTCGTGATTCTTTACACCAGATCACAGCAGATGTTAAGGCGTCATCGGCGATGCCTGTTCGTGTCAACAGTAGAAATGCAGAAGGGCTGTAGAACGCTGTAGGTGTTGAGGACCAGTAATCCTGAGGAATCGAAACGGGAACTCTGGCGTCATGTGGAATCGGTATCAAGTTCGAATTTAGGGGACACTGATTCCAGAGGGTGGTCGAACAGGAATACTGAATGTTACGTAGGTGCGCCAGCCGAGATAGGGGCACGAAGGCGAGCAGCCGTGATTGGAGTGGCCGCAGCACTAAAGTGAGGCCAAAGAATTGTTCGGTGTCTTCCTTGGGGTAGCTGAGTGCTCAGTTCGGCCTTTTCCGGGGAAATCACCATGCATGATTTAAACCGCTTTGTCACGAGAGAGGCGGCACGGGAAAAGTGTACGGCCCTTTTGAATGCAATGGCAGGAATACAATGCTGCGGAACAGAAACTAGAGGATCAACGGCAGAGAGTATGCTGTGATGTAAACGCAATGCTGTATACTCTCCCTCCGATTGCTGTACATGGCAAATCAAATTGCCAAATGCGTAGCGGTATCAAACAGCATGAGGCCAGCAGTTACCGGAGTCGGACGAAGGCTGACTATGTACAAGGGGCTAACACATAGGCGGAAAAAGTCTATAGAGGAGAGATGTGCAGCAAGATCAGAAATCGGAACCATTCTCGTCTGTAGGTGGAAGCAGGTCGCAGACATTGAGAAATCGCAACGTTCCAGCACTCAGGGGATACACGCTGTCGTGGACCTGAACTGCGGAGTTTGCATTCAAGAGCCGGCTCTCGAACTGCACACGAATGAAGCGCCATCGTAGTTAGGTGTGTGCCGGGGCAGCTGCAGACTAGAATCGAAGCTTTCTGTTTGTGGAAGGAGCATAGAGCGGACACCAGCAAGCAACACATAAAGGGGACGACCTGGAAGTGCGAGGTGGTGGGGCAAACAGATATCGGACAGTGCAAGGAGATCTGCAAAAAGGTGTGCACGTTACGCGGGCTTTCCCCTCGTCATTCTGACAGACGGACGAAACAGGATCAGAACGCTCGGCGAACGAGGCGACTCGGCCGCCTGCGACACGAAGCCTTCGACAGCAAGCACAGTATCACTGGTACAAAGA
>NW_021148358.1:5787-9066 GCF_002837175.3 Physeter macrocephalus
ACAGTTTTTGCTGTGTTCTACGGAATGAGAAAAACGAGACATAAGCAATCAGATGTGTGCCCCTGTGAGCAACGAGCGGACGTGGAATTTCGGTTGAATAGGAAGGACGGGAGGCTACTCTGGCGCAGTTGAGGGGGTGTGGGAACAACGCGGCAAAAGTCGTGGAATAATCGTCATGCATGTGTTTGATGTGGATAAGTTGTTCGCACATGCATCGCATGTGCCGTGTAAACGGGGGTATATGCGCATAAATCGCTTCTCCTAAAACTCGTCTAATGACAGCATTAAATTCCAGGTGGTGCGAACAGATGTCTTTGGCGTCTCTCTGGACGTTACAATTTTGTACCGTGCAGGTTTGCGTGGATTCACAGTGAACACCTCGTCGTGTGCCTTTCTGTCAGTAATAAATAAATCGTGCACTGAATATTGGCTAGTCGTATTGGATAATCGTCTTTGCCGTTGCCTCGCCTTACCGCTGCCATTGTGGCTTTCGCAGATGTCAGCGGGTGTGAACACTTTATCGGCGTTGCCCGCTCACGCCGACGGTACCAGTGAAGAAGGATGGTGCATCGCGCTGACTGGCACGCGACAAGTATATTACCACGTCAACACGGGTCCCTAATTTTATTTCGAATCGCCGTCGTGATCTCAGTTAGGCTGCGAAAAGCAAAGGATGTTCGAGCAGAAGCAATCTAGAGCTTTTTCTGAGGCACTGCTTTCCACGAAGTAAAATTGTGACCAAACGTAAGGACACACGAACGGTATACGGCTTACGTCGATTGTAACGGCAGAAATATTGTGCTGCGGTCTAAAAACGGACGACCTAACGGCAAAGAGTACGCTCCTCTCCACCAAAGACACACCTGTGTACTCTTCACCCGGTTGTTGTACATGAGAGACCGGAGCACCAAACGCATTTCAATATTTAACCGTGTGAAACCCGCTGCATTAATGTTCCAGAAGGAAATTGGCTGCCTACGAGTGCTCAGTACACAGGCTTAACGAAGAACGTAGTCGAGACGAAAAAAAAGATCGGAAACCACCACTAGGCTGGGAGCCACGTTGACGCAGGTCGCGTGTGTTGACAAACCGCTGCATCACCTCGTCTGAGAGAGGTGTGCTGCCGTCCGCCTGAAGCGCAGTGTTTCCTTGCAAGAGTAGGTCTAGTAGCTCCAAGACGATGCACCACAGTTGAACGCAAATGTGTGCCACGGCTGCGGCAGATGATAAGTGGTGCACGCTGTTTCTGAAAACGAGGACGAAATCTGGATCAGCCGGGCCTACAAACGAGGAACACCCTATAGTCACGTATGCTGAAACGAATAGAGACTGAAGTCGGCAGGGCAATCTGAAAAATACTTGCACGTTACGGGCGCCTTCAAGGCTGCGTCCAGACACATCTTCGCAGTACCATGGAAAGATCGTAGACCGAGAGGAGTTGCTGGACTGCGATTCCGCGCATCGGGGAGCAAGGGCAACGTCGTCAGCGGAAACGTACAGAGAGGGACAATTGGAACGCGACTGTCGAATTGACTGGCGTCGGCAGCTGTCACAAGGCAAACAACGCCGGCAAACGCCCCGTGATAGTCACTACGACTGCGAGGGAGGACTCACATATATACGCAGTTGCGATCTTGAAGTGTATGTGCATCCGAAAGTATGTAATGCTTATGCCGAAGCGTTATCCTGTCGGCTGCGTATACAGGTGGTGCTGCTGCGATTGGCAAAAGACCACGGCGATACGGTGTGCGACCGGGGCGTGGTGTGCAGAACTGCTGAGTGCACTGGGGCTTCACAACGTTGGTCGGAAAAACCTGTTGCCTGCGTCACTTCTCGTTGATAATAATGTAGCTGGTAGGGGCAACCAAATCCTTCTGAGTATGCAGAGATAATATGGGGAGACATTTAGTGGACTGGCTTATATGGTGAGATCGAGGAGACGTAGGCGAGCAGAGGAAATTGTATATGAGCGACGGCGGGACGTAATATCTCGATTCAATGGAAACGTTCTGAGGTTGCAACGACGCGGGGTAGAGATGGGAACAATGCCTAATGGGTCATGCAGGACTCAAGATGACTGTGCGTGACATGGATACTTGTACTCTGAATCTCTCGTATGGACTCACTACTGTGGAACATCACCGCATGCATCCGCCTCCTGGAACTGACACAAGGACGCCATTTAGTATCAGGCGGTACGAACAGATTTCCGTGATGCCTCCGCGAGGCCGGAGAATCTGTACCGTAGAAATGTGAGTGGACCCCGAGCGAAAAAGCATGTCCTGCGCTACTCTGTGACTCGAACGCGGTGACTCAGCAATGGTCAAGTGAAATGGGCACTGATGCTCTGCGAGACGGGATCCATATTTGCCTCTGCGGTTGAGTCGCGTTCCCACGACGATTGTCCCTTTTCTGCTAAAAGTAGCAATTGTGAATGCGTGTTCGGGGTTGCCTCTTCGTGCCGAGAGTAGGAATGCACAAGGGAGGTGCGTCGCCTGGAGTGATGGGGGGCGACCATCCTGTGGAGTCGACACAGCAGCCCTGATTCGTATGAAGATGCCGTCATGATTTTAATTTGGGAATGTAGAATGAAAAGGCTGTTCGGGCAGGACCATTGACGGATGAATATATGTTGCGTACGGAAACCAGGTATAACAGTCGGAATATTGGATGGATTTCATCCTACTGTTGTGGGTGCTGCCGTGCGCTCAGTGCTCGCTGTCTGCATCTCAGGATGTAAGATCAGCCAGAACACCCTGAGGGCGCAACAAAAGGAATTCAGACAGCGTTGCTGTCGTATTCCGCGTGTTGGGAGAGACGAGACGTATTCGAGCACAAGCTTGCGTATCTGAACAATGGCCAGACACGATATTTCGATTGAATGAAGAAGACTGAAGGCGGCAGTTACTCGGGAGATAGAGGAGAACAAGGCCTCATGGGTCATGGATGATTCGAGATGCTTTTGCGTGAGATGGATACCTGTAGTTTGAGTGAATTCCTCGTGTGAGCTCAGTACAGTAGGTAGAACATCACCGCGTGCGCCCGCCCCTTGGAACTGACACAAGGACGCCACTGCATGTCTTGCGGTCCGAACAGATTTCCGTTATGCCTCCGCGGGGCAAGAAAGTTTGTTGTTTAGGAGTGTGAGTGAATTCCGAGCGAGAACCATGTCATGCGCCCCTCTGTGACTCAAGAGCAGGGAGTCAGCAGTGGTCAAATAACATGGACAATGATGCTCTCCGAGACGGGATCCATATTTGCCTCTGCGGTTGAGTCGCG
>NW_021148359.1:0-3698 GCF_002837175.3 Physeter macrocephalus
AGTGTAACCTTTGCCCGCTTCAGCGCAGGAGCATTTCTGTGTGTGCTTGTAGTACGAGTCAGTGCGGCGGTTGAGCCTTCACCTGTGAGGTTTTTTTCAGTTCAGCGTATTCTGAAGGCTCGCAAAGGCATGATACGCATCAAGGACTCAAAGATTTAAGAAGTCCTGTGTGTTTCATGAACCGCACATCTGGCTCAATACGTGCGGAATCCGGCACCACATAAACATTTTCTTCCGCGTACTTAGGGAGTTTTACAACATTGACGTCCGTGCTCGATTCATAATAGTTTACCAGTGTGCTTGATAGGTTCTTGGAATGCTCCACTGCCTGACAGTTGTAGAATCGTGTATTTGCTCCGGCATGTATTCACTCACATTTCATAAGCCTGGGCGTTTCTACATTTGATATCGCAGGCGACTTTAAATTGCCCAGATGGACTTGGGCGTAAGCGTGTATCACTTGTCTTCCTGCACCGTGTCGTGAAGTCAGTCTCACTGGAGAGGATCATCATACGATATCATTCCAGACACAACTACGTGTGTCTTTGTCTTTGGACTGATGTATGGTGACGTACGTGTACAAATGTCTTGGTAAACAGAAAACCAGTACGATATCATTCCGGACACAACTGCGTGTGTCTTTGTCTTTGGACTGATGTGTGGTGACGTACGCGTACAAATGTCTTGATAAACAGAAAACCAGTATGAAGGCAAGCACTAAATACGCGTGTCGCCAGTCTCTTCCGTGTACACGCTAAAGCATGAATTGAGTTGCTTGCTCAGGAGAGGCACGACTGCCCTGCGACCCAACAAATCGTCACTTCCGGTGGAAAACAGACTCCGCCTCGCTTTTTGTGGAGCACATTAGGTACTCGTCGGGGCAAGTGCAGCAAATGGACTCGCAACGCAAAAATCCGTTCCGGTCTGCTGTCGAGTGTCGAAATATTAGTTCGACCACTTGACACATTATGAAGACGCACACGTGTGAAGCAGCTGTCCTCTTCATAAAGGCCACTCAAATCCGTGGAAAATAACAGACCGTGCGAGCTTCACTCTTGGTAAACTAAACCTGTGTGTGCTACCAAGCGCTTTCCGCTTTGAAATAGAAAGGGCATCAAGAGAGTTTTACCCTCTTCACCAAGCCCGCACAAACCCGTGGAAGATAACAGACCACGCGAGCTTCACCCTTGGTGAACAAAAGCTGTGTGTGCTACCAAGCGCTTTCCGCTTTGAAATAGAAAGGGCATCAAGAGAGTTTTACCCTCTTCACCAAGCCCGCACAAACCCGTGGAAGATAACAGACCACGCGAGCTTCACCCTTGGTGAACAAAAGCTGTGTGTGCTACCAAGCGCTTTCCGCTTTGAAATAGAAAGGGCATCAAGAGAGTTTTACCCTCTTCACCAAGCCCGCACAAACCCGTGGAAGATAACAGACCACGCGAGCTTCACCCTTGGTGAACAAAAGCTGTGTGTGCTACCAAGCGCTTTCCGCTTTGAAATAGAAAGGGCATCAAGAGAGTTTTACCCTCTTCACCAAGCCCGCACAAACCCGTGGAAGATAACAGACCACGCGAGCTTCACCCTTGGTGAACAAAAGCTGTGTGTGCTACCAAGCGCTTTCCGCTTTGAAATAGAAAGGGCATCAAGAGAGTTTTACCCTCTTCACCAAGCCCGCACAAACCCGTGGAAGATAACAGACCACGCGAGCTTCACCCTTGGTGAACAAAAGCTGTGTGTGCTACCAAGCGCTTTCCGCTTTGAAATAGAAAGGGCATCAAGAGAGTTTTACCCTCTTCACCAAGCCCGCACAAACCCGTGGAAGATAACAGACCACGCGAGCTTCACCCTTGGTGAACAAAAGCTGTGTGTGCTACCAAGCGCTTTCCGCTTTGAAATAGAAAGGGCATCAAGAGAGTTTTACCCTCTTCACCAAGCCCGCACAAACCCGTGGAAGATAACAGACCACGCGAGCTTCACCCTTGGTGAACAAAAGCTGTGTGTGCTACCAAGCGCTTTCCGCTTTGAAATAGAAAGGGCATCAAGAGAGTTTTACCCTCTTCACCAAGCCCGCACAAACCCGTGGAAGATAACAGACCACGCGAGCTTCACCCTTGGTGAACAAAAGCTGTGTGTGCTACCAAGCGCTTTCCGCTTTGAAATAGAAAGGGCATCAAGAGAGTTTTACCCTCTTCACCAAGCCCGCACAAACCCGTGGAAGATAACAGACCACGCGAGCTTCACCCTTGGTGAACAAAAGCTGTGTGTGCTACCAAGCGCTTTCCGCTTTGAAATAGAAAGGGCATCAAGAGAGTTTTACCCTCTTCACCAAGCCCGCACAAACCCGTGGAAGATAACAGACCACGCGAGCTTCACCCTTGGTGAACAAAAGCTGTGTGTGCTACCAAGCGCTTTCCGCTTTGAAATAGAAAATCAGTAGCGTAGGTTTCTGGTACGCTCAACACCGTCCCCGCAGACTGCGGTAGACTTACTCCTTCGCTAATCAGATCCTGTACCTCACCCTGGGGCAGTCGATTTACCACGTTCAGCGCGGCAGAAAAGCGACTTCTTATGGCTCTGACCAAATGTCCTTCGTTTAGGGTGTCCCACCTCCACGGTACGCAGATGAATCTAAGCATAGAAGTACCTGAGGACTCTGACGCAACTATGTACCCTATACTGTCCTGTGTTGGTTCTAAATATGACCGGCGTTGCAACACCTTGAAATCATGTCCATCTCCAGAAACAGGATGACGAAAAATCAAGTTTTCGAATGCTGGGACGAAAGGGGACAGGGGATCTTTCTGCGCTGTAGCACTCCGACGAACAACTGCTCGTGCCTTCAGCGCAACCTCTCTTCTACCGGATGTGCGCGCCTCGGTTCCAAAAGACGCTTCACTTATGCTCGTGTCGTCATCTCCTGGAAGCGCCATAGATGATGTCGGATCCGTATCTGTCAACTGAGACAGCGACGCACTTCTGGGTAACGTGCCATCCTCCCCGAGCTGATTCGCTGCCGAGGTTGAGGGTCTGCGACTGAACCACCTAGCGAGTCGAGCGCGTGCTTCCTTACCGATAGACCGGATTCCCCCCCCCCTTGCCGCAAAGGAAGGCGAAACCGTGAAGGTAGTACAGAGCAACAGAGCGAGAAAACCTATAGCGAAATAGGTGTACGTAAGAGCCCAGCGCCGCGCGTTTGGGCTAGTGCAATGCCGAGCCCCCTGGGGCGATCGACTTTGTCCAGGATAGAAAATCATTCTTGAGACGCAGCTCCAGAACGCCGAGTATACGGTGACCCTACGCTGGAGCCACGGCGGATGTTGAACTTTGACCTTCAGGATAACAGCCGCTCTCGCGCAACGAAGAAGTAAGCTATTCACGTGCTATCCGTAGATGATGGCAGCTTGGTTGAGAGTTTATTCAATTTCACAAGTAGAACACCGCACCCGAAAGCCCTGGAAGGAACGGCGCGTGGCACTTTACACTGTTGTTGCTTGCGCCGCCTGACGCCGCGGTCACGAATGTACCAGACTGAGGCAAGTTAAAGCAATAGCTTAAATCCGTAGAGATAAGGTACACATAGTACACAAAACAATGGCTGTACAGACTTGACTTGGCGAAGCCACTGCCCGGCCTGAACTGTGGTATGAATGTACCAGTGTGAGGCAAGTTAAAGCACTAGCTTAAATCCATAGACATAA
>NW_021148359.1:4513-4794 GCF_002837175.3 Physeter macrocephalus
GGCAATGAACGTGTTGATGCGTGTTTAAACAGTTAGTAGCGCTGTTGCAAGTAGCGCCTGCCTGCTTTTACCATGCGTATGACGTCATCTGCGCTTTTTTCGTATGGCGACGCCACATCCTGAAACCATGTAGAGCTGTGAGGGTCGGCTTTGTGACCATACTGAATGGCATATGCGCGTTCGCGCGGTACCACTTCGCTACTTGTAGAATGTACAAGTGAACTGGACATTGGATAATGTCTTTGTTCTTATGTGACTGTAACTACAATTTCTGCCGTGTA
>NW_021148359.1:4928-7762 GCF_002837175.3 Physeter macrocephalus
ACTGTTACTACAATTTCTGCCGTGTATAGACGCCTCTTGCGTACTTATGTGCATGGTGACAAGAACGACGTTGAACGCACGCGACTTGATAACACGAATCAAGGTGCAAAACGCAGTTCTGGCACAAATGAAAGGAAGAGGTGGCTTTATCGAATACGTGTCGGCTGTCGAGTGCTGACTCAGCCCCTGCCCCTCGAAATGGGTGAGCGTCGGGCACCGGGTTGGGACGAGCTTTGCCTTGGCGTGTCGTGCGTAGCTACTGCCGAGGTATCCTTGTGAAATCCCCCTTTCTGTAGAGATTGTTGCTTCACGATATGTCCGAGCGACGCTCTACCACTAAATGACTTGAGTATAACGTCCTCAGCGCGCAAAATGGTTTACTGTAAGCGACGCTTAAGTATTGTAATACGTATGGCGAAGGCGTATATTCAAAGTAAAAGAACATGTACGCAAGTAACGTAATGTGCACAGGTGGAGCAACGAGGTGAGTGGCTGCCGAAGCCGCACGTTCGTGTGCTTGATACAGAGCAAGAAACATTGCTTTGAGACGTCAATACTTGGCTGACTCATGCCGGCCTTCAGTTCCACACAGTTCGCGCGAGTTGAATGCACAGAAATGTATACTAAGACGTTTGCAGGGATAAGCCAGTGTTAATAAAGAAATATGCAGGAGACACAAGTTCATCTGGAATGCATACGCTTTGTCACCGCTTGACGTACCAGTCTGCCTGGATCAAAGCGTTCGAATACCCTATAATTAAAGCTTGCGTAAAGTTGTTATTGAAGCTGTCAACTAAAGTAAGTTAACGTGAAACTGTTGTATTGAGGGAAGGTTTTCCGTACAAGCAGAATTAGACGCACTTTCAAAAGCAGTTTTCCCGGTGACAGTGACGTCACAACTGTGTATGTGTATGCTTGTATATTTGAGTGTCAGACATCACTACGGCTGGTTACATTTCGTAAGCGTGTGGAAGCGGAACACTTTGTCTATATGTTTGAAGATGACGTCTAAGCAGCGGCCTCCCGTGCCTCGCCTCTCACGCGACTGGTTTGGCGTGGCTGAGCTACGGACAATTAAGGGCGCTCAACCGTTTTGACGTTCAGAGTAAAATGGCGATTGGCCCTCGTTTTCGATCCCGCGTCTCCTCCGTAAGAGACGTTGCATAGGTTGTTGGCAGATGTTTCCCCCAGTAGGCACACACGTGTACTTCCGCTTCTACAGATGTAGAAGTCGTTAGTCGTCGGAAACGTAAGCTGTACACACAGGCGTGCACACCCACACTGCTAAGTATATGTCACGTCTGCGTCCACAGTTGAAAGCGTGCACATCTGGGTGTATCATAACGTGGAGATACGGGCAGCCACCCACCAGTGTGCGCACTGTACGCCACCTGATTTACATTCATTGACATTACTCCCGCCTTAGCACTTTTCCGTTCAGCTCCTTGGGCCTCTCCTCCTAACGAACTTATCGAACACATTAATCCTGCCTTAGAACTTTTTCGTTCAGCTCCTTGGGCCTCTCCTCCGAACGAACTTATCGAACTACTATATATACACACGTGTGTGTGTAATTTTCGAACAGCGACTGGTTGCGCGGTGCCTAAATTTGCGTATCTGATGTCAAGGATCGGCGTGTGCCGCGAAGAGCTCTTCGACCCAAACGTGCTCGATAAGCCATTGAGGTCCCGAAGGAAAGATACTCCGAGGTTTCTGTATTGATTGTTGGCTTGGAAAGGACGTAGAGCTACAACAATGCCCTAAGAAGAGCTGCGGACGTGCACGTGTGTATGAGTTTGTGCCCTGTCGCACAAATAGACAGCGTTTCAAGCGCATGACGCAAGAAGGCACGGACTGCGGTTAGACCCCCATACATAGTATATGTTGATGGATACAAATAGACTGTCTGTGCGGCTCCGCAAATATTGTCGTGTGTATCCACTAGCCGATCTCGGCAAAGCATGAAACCACGTGTGCGGCGTAGTCGGTAGAGTTTGTCTCTGCATACCTGCGACCGGATATACAGGTGTTACTGCACATCCAACGCGGTTGGTGTACTGCACCGCACGTCTGTCACTTGCGTACGAGACGAAGGGATACACACGCATACGTAGCAACTAGCATTCTTTCGCCTTTGTGCGCACGGAAGCGCATTTTCATGTTCGGTGACTCTGTCTCGCCTGATCTCTGCATAAAGCCGTAAGCTCCCACACATGAGCGTAAAGGATAAACCAACCGGGAGTACGTGGCTATGTGGCTACATGACTGTACAATAGGACGTGGAGGAGTGTGTACCTGTGCAGGCATACGGCTAGATGTATGACTATTTGTGTATGTACACGGCGGCGGCACGTCTTCCAAGTTCGCTGAAAAGATCCTCTTCTGGATTTCTGCCCTACAAGCAGATTCACTTTTTACTGTGGTAGGTGCTGCAGCCCAGCACTCTACCTCGCTACATCGCCTCCATTACTGCGCACTACTGTAGCAACAGTAGTGCGCAGGAGATGCCCATACACATACGTACCAATATATACATTGCAGTGTAAGGAGAGGCGCGTAAGAATATCTGAATACGCCAGCAACACGAGATCTATTATGGTATGTGCATATCTACGTATGGAAGTGCGTATGTGCGCTTGTACGTGTGTACGGGCGGAAACAGTAGGTCGCCACGCTGCACGTAGTCAACTGGGGAAGCACTCACAGCAACAGCAGGTCAGCAGCACCACTTGACACAAGAACAGTAGATGGAACAGCTGCTGGATAATGCTCTAGAGTCGCAAAACAGGCAGTACGTATCAAGCTACATCAGAATCCGGGCAAGAGAGAAAGCG
>NW_021148359.1:8737-9066 GCF_002837175.3 Physeter macrocephalus
CACACCCGGTACTACTGAAGTAGCACGAGCAGCAGGGGAGGCTTGCAGCAGCAAAACGTTATCCTATGTGCACGCGTTAGACCAGCAATCGTAACCCTTCGGATTCTTATTTGTATTGCTTTATAGTGCTCGGGTAATATACTATTCTGATACTACACACGGGAGGGCACCCCCCTGTGCTTTACTAAGGGTCCGTCGCAATGCCACAAGACACACCACTGAAAAAAAAGATGCTCCTGAAGGTGCTGTCGCGCGGACGCCGCAAGCAGGCGGCCACGTGCAGGAGGAACTTCCCTGTTACAACAACTTCAGTAGCAAATCGTCTTGAT